>NC_036873.1:5038217-5047233 GCF_002910315.2 Salvelinus sp. IW2-2015
CGACGGGGGGCGCGAGAGCATTTTTACCCATTCCATTCTACCTTCTGCGTTCGCGCCGCGTGGCACGCACCCCCCCCCCAAACCCTCCACACCACACACACACAACACACACACACCCCCCACACACCACCGCACCCCCCCCCCCCCCCCCCCCACACACCACACCCCCACCCACACACACAACCCTCACCACAAAAGGCATCTTATTGGAAGTAATTCCAGCTAGTAAATGTTGGAGCAAACTGAAGGAAACCTTTAACTTTCTTTAAAATACCCAACTAACCTAACTTACGTTCCCAAGTCAAGAATATTAATAAACTTTGTAGACATGACCTATGGTTCAACAGCGCTACAATCTATAGTTTGAACACATATTCTATTACAAGCTGTGAACCAAAGAACAAATATCCACAGATACCTAAATATATTAAAATACATTTAAATGAAGAAAAGTAATGAATTAAGGTATATTAGTCCATATGCGCTAACGCGTGTAATTGACAGTGAACCAGAATTTGTATTCGAACCCTGCTAATCACATGCCCACACAAAGAGTATGAAAAGCAAATTTCAGTGTTCTAAACCAACATAACGCAATATCCCCCGACAAGACATCTTATTCAACACACCTTTCACCGACATCCCCAATTCAACCACCGCTCCTAATAAGAAGCCTGCTAGAAAAAGTCAAGAGTTAAACCAGAAACGATCATATCGTAAAACAAGGTTTATATGTATACTAAATGCAATGAACCATAGCTGAATATTATAAGCAAGTGATTCCAGCGACAATTAATAAGTCCCACCATCACCGCCACACTGCAAGCAAGAGAGTCATCCGTATTGGAAAACAAGCCACGAGAGGAGAAAGACGGGGCGGAGCACCACGTGTGTGTGTTTGTCGGCGAGGAAGAAAGACCCCCCACAACTCAAGACCAGCCGCAAGCGGGAAGACAGCCGAAGAGGGATGTGAGAGAGATGCGGAGGATGGGGTGCGCAGAAAGAGAGAAAGAGAGGCGTTGGTGTGGGAGAGAGAGCGGGTGAGTGGAGAAGAGATGGCGTGCAGCAAGAGAGAGAGGGGGCATGCTGTGGAGAGACGAGAGCAGGGAGGATGCGCTCGGACACTCAGTGAACGCGACGACTGAACATAAGCTCTCTTATCCTGGTGAATTTGAAGCCCAATCAATCTTAGCTTGAAAGCCAGTCCAACACCCTGCCAAGACGTGGAGCAGAGCATGGCATGTACCTAGCGTGCCCCAACCTGAGTTGGCAATCTGGGTGGATACCGTCTGAGAGATCCCCAGGTGCACCGTACGCAACCTAATCTCGCCCTGTGTTATTTATTGGATACCTAGGAAGGGTGTCCCGACAGTTAAGAGAGAATGAGAGAGCGACAGAAAGTATAAGTAGCAATTCTTAACAGGGCTGTCGGAACGATATTATGCGTGTGTAGAATAATTCTAAGAGAATAAAAGCTGAACAGATATAAGAGGATATATGTAAGTAGTTCGAACGACGAAGAAGCTACGAGAGAAGATGAACAATCTTAATTCGATCGCCTAAGAGATGTCACGGTGCGGGGTAGATCTTTAGTTATATTATCTCTCTGAGGGGGGGTGGAGAGAGCGAGGGGGGGTGGGTGGAGGATATTTTGTGTGGAATGTAAATATGGGTTCACCGGGAATAGGGGGAATGTGTGTGTGTGTGTACTCACTGTGGAGAGAGGGTGGTCTTGGGAGAGGCTCGTCTGGGGAAGCCCTGAGCTCCAACACTGTTTCCATCTCCAACATCCTGATCTACACACAGTAAATAACACACTTACAACTGTGATGGCATCTCCCTCCCTCCCAGGCCAGACGTTCATCTTCCTCTGCACGAGTAATGAATCTCACACGCTAACACAGCGCACAGGCTAACACAGCGCACAGGCTAACACAGCGCACAATAGTATACGGGACTAGACATGCGCTGGTCTCCACTTCCGACAGTTAATCTCATCTCCTATTTGACTCTCTTCTTCACCTTTCCTGCCTGTCACTCAAAAGCAAAAACACCCCCAACCCAGTCGCATTATAGTTAACCCCTAGAGGTCAGGGAGGACCAATGGCTGCAGGCGATACTGAAACACCAGGAAACTTTCTCCCACTCCTCCCCCTTAGGGCTGGGCGGTATACCGTATTTATTATATACCAGTATTGATGCACAGACCACTTTCAGTTTGTACTTTACCTTTTGTAACAGTATTTCAATCTTTGCCTTGTTAATAATGAACCTTTCTGGACTACCCATCCCGGATCCGGGATCATTCTCATCAGAAACGCTGACTAACATAGCCTAGCCTAGCGCCACAGGGATATATGTGATACGCAACTCCGATGTGTATAATGTCAGTAGTTAGTTTACTCCGTTTTCTACTTGGGTCACCTCTCTCTCTCTCTCTCTCTCTCCCTCTCCCTCTCTCCTGCTGCATGCCGCTAACCACACCAAGCCCTGCCCCCTGTCACTCAAGGAGAGAACAGTTGCTCGACCACAGAGTCACGAGCACTTAGTTGCTGTTCACACTGCATGGTCAGATGGCTGCAACAAGCTGACATGCTGCGTTCTATACACTATTAGTGTGTGTACAGTGCATTCTGAAAGTATTCAGACCCCTTGACTTGTTGCACATTTTGTTACGTTGCAGGATGATTCTACAATGGATTTTTTTTTTTTTTTATCCTCATCAATCTACATACAATACCCCATAATGACAAAGCAAAAATGTATTACAAATAAATAACAGAAATACTACATTTACATAAGTATTCACAAGTACTTTTGTTGCAGTGATTACAGCCTCAAGTCTTCTTGGTTATGACGCTACAAGCTTGGCACATCTGTATTTGGGGAGTTTCTCCCATTCTTCTCTGCAGCTCCTCTCAAGCTCTGTCAGGTTGGATGGGGAGCGTTGCTGCACAGCTATTTTAGGTCTCTCCAGAGATGTTAGAATGGGTTCAAATCCGGGCTGAAAAGGATTAGTCAGCTATTCTGCCACTGTGTCACTATATATACAGAAGTATGTTGACACGCCTTCTCTGTTTAGGGACAAATAGCATTCTAGTTTGCTCTGTTTTTTTGTTAATTCTTTCTAATGTGTCAAGTTATTATGTTTTTGTTTTCTCATGACTTGGTTGGYTCTAATTGTGTTGCTGTCCTGGGGCTCTGTGGGGTCTGTTTGTGTTTGTGAACAGAGCCCCAGGACCAGCTTGCTTAGACCACTCTTCTCCAGGTTCATCTCTCTGTAGGTGATGGCTTTGTTATGGAAGGTTTGGGAATCGCTTCCTTTTAGGTGGTTGTACAATTTAACGTCTCTTTTCTGGATTTTGATCATTAGCGGGTGTCGGCCTAATTCTGCTCTGCATGCATTATTTGGTGTTTTACGTCGTACACAGAGGATATTTTTTGCAGAATTCTGCATGCAGAGTCTCAATTTGGTGTTCGTCCCATTTTGTGAATTCTTGGTTGGTGAGTGGACCCCAGACCTCACAACCATCAAGGGCAATGGGTTCTATAACCGATTCAAGTATTTTTTGCCAGATCCTAATTGGTATGTTAAATGTTATGTTCTTTTGGATGGCATAGAATGCCCTTCTTGCCTTGTCTCTCAGATTGTTCACAGTTTTGTTGAAGTTACATGTGGCGCTGATGTTTAGGCCAAGGTATGTATAGTTTTTTGTGTGCTCTAGTGCAACGTTGTCTAGATGGAATTTGTATTTGTGGTTCTGGCGACTGGACCTTTTTTGGAACACCATTATTTTTTGTCTTACTGAGATTTACTGTCAGAGCCCAGGTCTGTATCTTACTGTCTGCAAACTACAAGTTTGTCTTTTCTCAGCAAGATGTTGCTAAAATAATTTGTGTTAGCCGCTAATCACTAGTTAGTACATTTAGCTAGCTAGCTAGCCAGCTAAGAGTCACAGCAAACGTAGGTAGCTAGCTAATACTGCCTGGTACCAGTGCTGGTGTAGGCTTTGATAAGCATGCTTGTGCAACGGTATAGAGAGGAATAAGCGAAGCATTAATATGTTGGCCAGCTAGCTAGCTACATGAAGTAAGAAAATACGTAATGTAACATCTAAATTAGGGTAACCTGGAAACACTGACCAACACTTTGGTTCCTACCCGGTCAATAATTACTCACTGGCTTATTCATTTGTTTTCATGTCAAACAACAATGTATTCAAGGTGCAGCTCACTATATTCCAAGTATAGAATTCAAATAATCATTATATTTCCATGATTTCAACAGTTCACCAATTAACAAAGCCTATATTTTTGCCCATATCATGCTGCCTGTCAGTGTGGAAATAATAACAAAAGTGCAGAAAATACAGATATTGATGAAAATGCTGAAAATTATTTTGTTTGTTTGGAATCACTTATAATGTATGTGTTGCCACCCTAGGGCCATGAGATACTCAGAAAGCATAATTACAACATTTAATATTCAAAAACCTAAAATACCATCAAAAATTTGAAAAATATTGTGATATGATAATTTGCCCATATCACCCAGCCCTACTCCTCCTATGTCCACCTACCTCCACAAGTAGACCAGTCACCACATCCCACACAGTCAATCCTTCTCTCTAACCCTTCACTGCTGTGTGTGTGTGTGTGTGTGTGTGTGTGTGTGTGTGTGTGTGTGTGTGTGTGTGTGTGTGTGTGTGTGTGTGTGTGTGTGTATGTCGTAACCTAAGCAGTGTGTCAGTGGGAGGAGTCTGTCAGTGGGTGTGGTGACCTCTGAACCCTCTGTAGACCGTGACTTATCCATGATCACACACACACACACACACACGTTGGTGCCAACCTGCGGGGGAAGCCTCAGACTGTGCGATGAGAGCAGCCATGGCAGAGTTGGGGTTGAGTCGGTTTCCAAACATGTGGGAGGGAGCCATGTTGAACACTAGACCTGGTAACCCACTCACCTACAGGGGAGAGAGACACTCAGTTACAATACATGGAGGATGACTGGATGCAGTTGGTGACTTGGGGAGACAGACACACTGTGCATGGAGCAGCTTTATGTCCTCCACAGGTAGTTAATAGACATGATGTCCTGCTGCCCTGGGCCTCGTCTCCACTATGTATGAGAGGGGAGAATGTGTGTGGTGGGACCAGAAGGGTGACTGGTAGAATTGGATCCCCTTTACTCCTCCATAGTGCCTGTCAGATCAGGGGAAAGCAGAGAGGGCCTACAGCAGCACCTAGATCTTCTGCACAGATTCTGTCGTCAGACCTGGGCCCTGACACTAAATCTCACTAAGACAAAAATAATGGTGCTCCAAAAAAGGTCCAGTCACCAGGACCACAAATATCAGTTCCATCTAGACACCATTGCCCTAGAGCACACAAAAAACTATACATACCTCAGTCTAAACATTACTACCACAGGTAACTTCCACAAAGCTGTGAGCGATCTGAGAGACAAGGCAAGAAGGGCATTCTATGTAGGATCTGGCTAAAAATACTTGAATCAGTTATAGAACCCATTGCCCTTCATGGTTGTGAGGTCTGGGGTCCGCTCACCAACCAGGAATTCACAAAATGGGACAAACACCAAATTGAGACTCTGCATGCAGAATTCTGCAAAAATATCATCCGTGTACAATGTAAAACACCAATTAATGCATGCAAAGCAGAATTAGGCCGATAACCGCTAATTATTAAAATCCAGAAAAGAGACATTAAATTCTACAACCACCTAAAAGGAAGCGATTCCCAAACCTTTCATAACAAAGCCATCAACTACAGAGAGATGAACCTGGGGAAGAGTCCCCTAAGCAAGCTGGTCCTGGGGCTCTGTTCACAAACACAAACAGACCCCACAGAGCCCCAGAACAGCAACACAATTAGACCCAACCAAGTCATACGAAAACAAAAAGATAATTACTTGACACATTGGAAAGAATTAACAAAAAAACTGAGCAAACTAGAATGCTATTTGTCCCTAAACAGAGAGTACACAGTGGCAGAATACCTGACCACTGTGACTGACCCAAACTTAAAGAAAGCTTTGACTATGTACAGACTCAATGAGCATAGCCTTGAGGCAGACCTGGCTCTCAAGAGAAGACAGGCTATGTGCCAAACTGCCCACAAAATGAGGTGGAAACTGGGCTGCACTTCCTAACCTCCTGCCAAATGTATGACCAATTAAGACACACTATTTCCCCCTCAGTTTACACCCAAATCCACCCAAGAATCCCTTGACCCAAACAAACCCATTTTTTGATAAACCAGCTCCCATATCTACTGGCCGTGAAATACCCCACAGCCTGGTGCCCATCCTCACAGCAGCAAGATTTGTGACCTGTTGCTACAAGAAAAGGGCAACCAGTAGAAGAACAAAAGCTCATTGTAAATACAACCATATATGGTTTAATTTATTTTCCCTTTGGGTAGTTGAACTATTTGCCACATCCGCTCCTACCACACTGCCCTATAATAGAACATAATATGACATTTCGAACCATATCTTTATTCTTTTGGAGCCTGTATGTCTGGCTGTCGCCATTTTTTATTGGTTAGTTTTCCTTTCTTGTTCCCATATCCTATTCCTTGCGTGCAATGTCTTAGCCAGCATACCGGTTCCCTGCAAGTAAAGACCTTTGAATTGAAATTGAACGAGAGGATGGTAGGGAACCAACTGGCAGAGAGAGGGGAGAACAGAGGCGCCCGGGTAACAAGCTGGGCAGAGAGAGGGGCGCGGAGCAGAGGGCCGCCCCGCGGTAAACATGGCAGAGAGCCAGCGGGGGGAGCATGAGGGGGTACACACTGGGCAGACGAGACCGGCCCGCGGCGCCAGAGGGGGTACAACTGCGGCAGTGGAAGGCGGCGGAGCAGAGGGGGTACAACCGGGCAGCATAGAGGGGGGCGCCAGGCCCAGGGGTACAACTGGGCAGAGGAGAGGCCCCGGGGGAGCAGAGGGGTACAACTGCCCGGCGAGAAGGGGGGCGCGCGAGAGGGGGACAACTGGGCAGAGAGACGGGGCAGCGAGCAGAGGCGGCCGACCCCAACTGCGGCAGAGCGGAGGGGGGCCGAGCAGAGGTGGTACAACCTGGGGCACGGAGCGTGGGGGAGCTAGAGCGGGTACAACATGGCAGAGAGGGGGAGGGAGCAGAGGGGGTTAACTCAGAGAGGTGCGGAAGGGGGGCTCAGAGAGAGAGGGGGTCTCGGGGCAGACGAGCGGGACAACAGGCATGAGAGAGGAGCGCGGGAGCAGAGAGGGGTACAACCCTGGCAGAGAGACGAGCGGGGGGCAGCACGCAGGGGCGTTACACTGGCAGCGAGAGAGGAGCAGAGGGACACTGGGCACGAGAGGGGACAGACGGGCGAGAAGAGGGGTGGTGCAGAGAGGCGGGGACACTGGGCAGAAGAGAAGAGAGAGAAAAAGAGCCCCTGCTCATTTTGGAAAGAGACCGGCTAGGAGGTCAGCGGGTCAGACGACCGGGCGGGGGTCAGGGATGGTAGATATGAAACCTGTCTCTCATGCTTTTCAGACTTTATTTAACTTGTATGTGCTCTGACATTAACGTTGATCTGACTGTTCAGTACAGGTCTAGTCTGTGTGGTGTGTGTGTGTGTGTGTGTGTGTGTGTGGTGTGTATGTGGTGTGTGTGTGTGGTGTGCAGTGGTGTGTATGTGTGTGTGGTGTGCGGTGGTGTGTGTGTTTATGTGTGTGTGTCTGCTCACATGGGAGGAGGCTGTGCTGGTCAGGGGGGCTGTGGCAGTAAGGGGAGTGGGAGGGGCTAGTGAGGGTGTCGGCTGCTGCAACTCAGAGTTAGCGCCACCCATAGCAACAGGTCCCGCCCCTGATGACACGTCACCACTGGAGAATGCACCTACAAAGAGAGACATCATCATCATCATCACTATGATCATTTTTCATAACCATGGAAGTAAAGTCCTCATTGTCTGGTGTATATACGTCTGCAGGACAGTAGTGATTGATGCCATGAATGAGTGGGCTTGATCAAATCATTGCAATAACAAGCATTCCTACACAGGCATTCAGCATGTATACACATATTAAACACACACAAACACAACCAAAAATATTACACACACACCCACACACACACACATACATACATATTAAAGACACAGAAACAAACGCATATTAAACACACACACAGTATGTGGAGGCCAGTCCTGCAGCTGACCCAGAATAACAGGAAGAAATCTGATGACTCACACATTCTTCTATCACAACACACAGCTTTTCATACAGGGTTGAAGACCGGAGAGGCCCAATACATATTCATGTGACTCCATCACATGTCCTTCTAGTTCTCTGTTTGTTGCTGCTGCTGCTGCTATTTCATTGATTTTATATACATACACACACACACACACAGAGCGCGCTCGCACACACACACACACGGGATAAACTCTGCCCCTGCCCCTTAGTGACCCCTGGGATGGTGGTGGTGGTGGGGGGAGAAGAAGAAAGAGAGAGAGAGAGAGGCCCCCCTCACCCCACAAAAGGCTGAATGGCTGTGGGCAGCACACATTCACAAGAGGAACAAGAGTGCTTTGTGCCTGAGAGAGGGGGTGGGGGGGGGGGATCACATACTGCATAAACTGCTAGACTACTCCTCAAATCATACCATCATCGACACAACACAGCTCCTAACTTACAAGATTGTTGAAGACAATCCACTTTTTATATACCGATAAGGTCATATAAGATGATGGTCTAATACCATTCAATAACAGAATTCTTTACCAGATATTAATGTTTAAATAAGACAACTGACTACATTAAGCTACATTATTTGATGCTACCTTGAATGTGTGGGTATTAAGTAGTTGTTGGGGAATTGTTAGATTACTTGTTAGATATTACTGCACTGTAGGGAACTAGAAGCACAAGCATTTTGCTACACTCGCATTAACATCTGCTAACCATGTGTATGTGACCATTAACATCTGCTAACCATGTGTATGTGACCATTAACATCTGCTAACCATG
>NC_036873.1:5047437-5048886 GCF_002910315.2 Salvelinus sp. IW2-2015
GTCACAAGTTCACGATGGTTAGCAGATGTTAATGTCAACATTCACAACGGTTAGCAGATTTAATGGTCACATTTCAACATGGTTAGGCAGATTGTTTATGGTCACAATACAACCATGGTTAGCAGATGGTAATGGTCACGATACACAAGGTTAGCAGATGTTAATGGTCACATACAAGCATGGTTAGCAGATGTAATGGTCACATTCCATGTTAGCAGATGTTTAGAATGTCAATCACAACGGTTAGTCAAATGGTAATTGGTAACATCACATGGTTAGGCGGATGTTAATGGGTCACAGTTCACACTTGTATGTGACCATTAACATCTGCTAACCATGTTGTATGTGACCATTAACATCTGCTAACCATGTGAATGTGACCAATAAAATGTGATTTGAATTCTAAGGCAAAATGTAGATGTGTGAAAATAGACATACCCAAAAGTAATTATTTTTCACGAGGTGGTCATAAACAATAACTGGTAATGCTGCATAGTTCTAGAAAGATCTGGAACTCACCTTTCTGGAAGAAAATAAAAAAAGCTATAAAATGTAGTCACTTTTGAGGATACAAGCTAAAGTACAAATATTATAAAAATATGAAAATGCATAGAATTGTTTTCCTATTCAACAAAAGTGGGGCAATAGGGCTTGAAATTACTAAAATGCTTTCTAAATATAAGTGTAAAATAAATACTGTATGATCATACTTAGTGACAATAATATAGTGGCACCATTTCATATAACTGACAACATCGACTTTTCTGCCAGACACCATTCAAATGTTTACAGACTCGTTACAACTTCAACTTTAAGCACGAAGTGATTTCGTCCGTCTGTGACCAAGAGAAAGTGGCCTTTATTGAAATGATTTAAAAAAAAATCTGTTTAGAGCTTTAAATCCCATTTGAGATCACAGCGAAATGAAACTACTATTGTTGCTTCCGCTAGATTCTCCCGATTCATATGCGCTATTGCAAGCGGCACAGGAAATCCTTTCTTAGTCTGGATAGGCCAGAAAATGTAACGTGTTGCTCCCTATGCAAAACACTGATTTCCTGTGTCTGTGAAACACAACAGTGCTTGCAATAGCGCATATGAAAATCGGGACAACCACCGCTTTTAGTAAGTTTAAGGCGTTTGACGTTGCACCGTTCACAGTGCGCGCTGTACACAGAAATATTAGTGGGAACCGCAATCTGAAGTTAACGCTCTACAGATATGACATTATTATAAGTCTTGTCATTGAAAATACTAAATGTATTGGCACATTGCTACCTGTCCCCAACTTATTGGTCCACCTACACATATCCATCCCAAAGCTAGGCTCCAGTACTACTGGCTGAACGGTGGGGCTACATTTCTCATGTCTACACAGGAACACATGTAGCTAATACGCTTTTATGGCCTCTAGTGAATCATCAACAACACATAAGAAAGGATGGCTGG
>NC_036873.1:5056085-5060159 GCF_002910315.2 Salvelinus sp. IW2-2015
GCCGATGTGTAATTAATAATTCACTATGCTCAAAGGGGATATTCATGGGTAAGCTTTTTAAAATGTTGACCCATCTACCATAGGTGCCTTTGTGAGGCATTGGAAAACCTCCCTTTGACTTATGGGGTATTGTGTGGCCAGTGGCAAAAAATCTTAATTTTAATCCATTTTAAATTCAGGCTGTAAAAGACAAAAGGTGGAAAAGTCAGGGTGTGAATGCTTGTTCTGAAGGCTGTGTGTGTGTGTGTGGTGTGTGTGTGTGTGTGTGGTGTGTGTGTGTGTGTGTGTGTGTGTGTGTGTGGTGTGTGTGTGTGTGTGTGTGTGTGTGTGTGTGTGTGTGTGTGTGTGTTGTGTGTGTGTGTGTGTGTGTGTGTGTGTGTTGTGTGTGGTGTACTGTAAATATGTTTAGCTGGGGGTTAATGTGGGGCAGGTAATGGAGATTCTTGGTCCGTTAATCTATCCCTCCATCCTGTGTCTGCGTTCCGTGAGAGATAGATAGGTTTAATCTGCAGATTGTTGTGTGATGTTGGGGGCTAATGGGGGGTTTATATCTTCGGTGGGTTACTGTTTGATAATACGGGGTGTGTTCGGAGTGGGGGGTTAATCAGTGCGTGGTTAATGTCATCGGGAGGGAGCTTGGGTTAAAGTAGGCTTCATTTTTACAGGCAGGGCTCCAGGCTCTGATGAATGGTTGGCTGCTGTTCAGTGTAGTGTTCCTCGTCCTGTTCTTTCTATCTCGCGGTCCTCTCTAAACTAGTACAGTCTCTCCTGGTTTAACCCTCTCTAAAACCTAGTAACATCTTCCTGGTTTACACCTCTCTAAACCTAGTACATCTCTCCTGGTTTTACCCTCTCTAAACCTAGTAAAGTCTCTCTGGGGGTTTACCTCTCTAAACCTAGTAATTCTGTATTTACTATCTCTCTCTGGTTTACCTCTCTAAAGCTAGTACATCTCTCCTGGTTTACCTCTCTAAACTAGTACATCTCTCCTGGTTTACCTCTCTAAACCTAGTACATCTCTCTGGTTTTACCTCTCTCTAAACCTAGTACATCTCTCTGGTTAAAAAAAAAAAAAGAAAAAAAATACCCTCTCTTAACCTAGTAACATCTCTCCTGGTTTACCCTCTCTAAACCTTAGTACTAATCTCCGGTTTACCCTCTCTAAACCTCTACTCTCTCCGGGTGACCGCCCCACAGGTTGCGTGGGGATGGTGTATCAATACACCCAGTCACTATAAAGATACAGGCGTCCTTCCTAACTCCACTCAGGGATTTCACCATGAGGCCAATGGTGACTTTAAAACAGTTTAAGTTAAATGGCTGTGGTAGGAAAAAAACTGAGGATGGATCAACAACATTGTAGTTACTCCACAGTACTAACCTAATTGATAGAGTGAGAAGAAAGAAGCCTGTACAGATTCCAAATATTCCAAAACGTGCATCCTTTTTTGCAAAAAGGCACTAAAGTAATCCAGCAAAAAATTTGGCAAAGCAATTAACTTTTTGTCCTGAATACAAAGTGTTATGTTTGGGTCAAATCCAATACAGCACATTACTGAGTACCACTCTCCATATTTTGAAGCATAGTGGTGGCTGCATCATGTTATGGGTATGATTGTAATCGTTAAGGAATGGGAAGTTTTTCAGGATAAAAAAAAAGAACAAGGAATGGAGCTAACCACAGGCAAAATCCTAGAGGTTCAGTCTGCTTTTCACCAGACACTGGGAGATGAATTCACCTTTCAGCAGGACAATAACCTAAAACACAAGGCTAAGTCTACACTGGAGTTGCTTACCAAGAAGACAGTGAATGTTCCTGAGTGGCTGAGTTACAGTTTTGACTTAAATCTGCTTGGAAATCTATGGTAAGACCTGAAAATGGTTGTCTAGCAATGATCAACAACCAATTTGGCAGAGCTTTAACATTTTGAAAATAATAATGGGCAAATGTTGCACAATCCAGGTGTGGAAAGCTCTTAGAGACTTACCCAGAAAGACTCACAGCTGTAATAGCTGCTAAAGGTGATTCTAACATGTATTGACTCAGGGGTGTGAATACTTATGCAAATGAGATATTTTCTTTGTTTTCATTTAAATAAATATATTAATAAAAATAATTCTAAAAACACGTTTTCACTGTCATTATGGGGTATATTCTGTGTAAGTGGGTGAGAAATAAACTCAATTGAATCCATTTTGAAATCAGGCTGTAACAACAAAATGTGGAATAAGTCAAACATGGAGAGAGCCTACAGAACAGGGGAGAGGCAAGATAGAAAGAGAGAGGAGGGTAAAGGAAGGAATGAGAGAGGCATGGATAAGAGGGAGGAGAGAAAAGAAGGAGAGAACGAGAGAGAGAGAAATGAAGGGAGCAAATATAGTGAGGAATAGAGAGGGAGAAAGACAGAAAGAGAGAGAGGGGATAGACATGTCTGCAGCAGAAGGGAATAGACATGTCCTCAGCAGAAGGGAATAGACATGTCTGCAGCAGAAGGGAATAGACAAGTCCTGCAGCAGAAGGAATAGACATGTCCTACAGCAGAAGGGAATAGACATGTCCTGCAGTAGAAGGGAATAGACATGTCCTGCAGCAGAAGGGAATAGACATGTCCTGCAGCAGAAGGGAATAGACATGTCCGCACAGCAGAAGGGAATAGACATGTCCTACAGCAGAAGGGAATAGACATGTCCTCACAGCAGAAGGGAATAGACATGTCCTCAGCAGAAGGGAATAGACATGTCCTGCAGCAGAAGGGAATAGACATGTCCTGCAGTAGAAGGAAATGACATGTCCTCAGTAGAAGGGAAGACATTCCTGCAGCAGAAGGGAATAGACATGTCCTAAGCAGAAGGGAATAGACATGTCCTGCAGCAAGAGGGAATAGACATGTCCTAGCAGCAGAAGGGAATAGACATGTCCTACAGCAGAAGGGAATAGACATGTCCTGCAGTAGAAAGGGAATAGACATGTCCTGCAGCAGAAGGGAATAGACATGTCCTACAGCAGAAGGGAATAGACATGTCCTGCAGCAGAAGGGAATAGACCTGTCCTGCAGTAGAAGGGAAACGACATGTCATGCAGTAGAAGGGAATAGACATGTCCTACAGCAGAAGGGAATAGACATGTCCTGCAGCAGAAGGGAATAGACATGTCCTGCAGCAGAAGGGAATAGACATGTCCTACGGCAGAAGGGAATAGACATGTCCTGCAGCAGAAGGGAATAGACATGTCCTACAGCAGAAGGGAATAGACATGTCCTACAGCAGAAGGGAATAGACATGTCCTGCAGCAGAAGGGAATAGACATGTCCTACAGCAGAAGGGAATAGACATGTCCTGCAGCAGAAGGGAAGAGCATGTCCTACAGCAGAAGGGAATAGACATGTCTGCCACTGAGCAGAAGGGAATAGACATGTCCTGCAGTAGAAGGGAATAGACATGTCCTAAGCAGAAAGGAATAGACATGTCCTGCACGCAGAAGGGAATAGACATGTCCTACAGCAGAAGGGAATAGACATGTCCTGCAGCAGAAGGAATAGACATGTCCTGCAGCAGAAGGGAATAGACATGTCCTACAGCAGAAGGGAATAGACATGTCCTGCAGCAGAAGGGAATAGACATGTCCTGCAGCAGAAGGGAATAGACATGTCCTGCAGTAGAAGGGATAGACATGTCCTGCAGCAGAAGGGAAATAGACATGTCCTACAGAGAAGGGATAGACATGTCCTAACAGCAGAAGGGAATAGACATGTCCTGCAGCAGAAGGGGATAGACATGTCCTGCAGCAGAAGGGAATAGACATGTCCTACAGCAGAAGGGAATAGACATGTCCTGACAGCAGAGGGAATAGACATGTCTCTCAGCAGAAGGGAATAACATGTCCTAGCAGAAGGGAATAGACATGTCTGCCAGCGAAGGGAATAGACATGTCTCCAACAGTAGCAGGGAATAGACATGTCCTGCAGTAGAAGGGAAGAAGCATTTCCGCAGCAGAAGGGAATAGGACATGTCCTACCAGAGAAGGTGAATAGACAATGTCCTGCAGCAGAAGGGGAATAGGCATGTCCTGGCAGT
>NC_036873.1:5060184-5071730 GCF_002910315.2 Salvelinus sp. IW2-2015
TGAGAGCGTTAAGAGAAAAAAGAGAAACGAACGAAAGGATCGCAAATAGACATGTCCTGCAGCAGAAGGGAATAGACATGTCCTGCAGCAGAAAGGGAATAGACTGTCAACTGCAGGCACAAGGGAATAGCCACAGTCCTGCAGCAGAGGAATAGAACATGTTCCACAGCAAGAAGGGAATTAGACATGTCCTACAGCTAGCAAGGGGAAATAGACATGTCCTACAGCAGAAGGGCAATGAGCTAAGCAAAGGAATAGATCCTGCCAGCACGAACGGCGAATAGACACATGTCCCTCGCAGCAGAAGGGAATAGACATGTCCTACAGCAGAAGGAATTAGACATTGTCCTCACAGCAGAAGGAATAGAAATTGTCCTGCAGCAGAAGGGAATAGGACATGTCCTGCCAGGCAGAAAGGGAATAGACATGTCCTCAGCAGAACGGGAAATAGACATGTCCTACAGCAGAAGGGAATAGACATGTCCTCAGCAGAAGGGAATAGACATGTCCTACAGCAGAAGGCGAATAGACATGTCCTGCAGCAACGGGAATTATACACTGTCCTACAGAGAAGGGAATAGACATGTTCCTGCCAGTAGAAGGGATAGACATTTCCTGCAGCAGAAGGGAATAGACAGTCCTACAGCAGAAGGAAAGACATGTCCTGCAGCAGAAGGAATTAGACCATGTCCATTACAGGCAGAAGGGAATAGACCATGTCCTACAGCAGAAGGGATAGACATCGTCCTGCAGCTAGAAGGGATAGACATGTCCTCAGCAGACGGGAAATAGAACGTCCCTGCAGCAGAAGGGCAATAGAACATGTTCCTACAGCAGAAGGGAATAGACATGTCCTACAGCAGAGGAATAGACATGTCCTGCAGCAGAAAGGGAATAGACATGTCCTACCAGCAGAAGGGAATAGCACATGCCAACAGCGAAAGGGAATAGACATGTCCTGCAGAGAAGGGAATAGGACAATGTCCTACAGCAAGAAGGGAATAGACATGTCCTGCCAGCAGAAGGGATAGACAGTCATCAGAGAGGGAAAAGACATGTCCTGCAGCCAGAAGGGAATAGACATGTCCTCAAGTAGAAGGGAAATAGACATGCCTACAGCAGAAGCGGATAGACATGTCCTGCAGCAGAAGGGAATAGACATGTCCTAGCAGCAGAAGGAATAGACAATGTCCTACAGCAGAAGGGAATAGACATGTCCTGCAGCAGAAGGAATAGACATGTTCCTGCAGCAGAAGGGAATAGACATGTCCTCAGCAGAAGGGAATAGACATGTCCTCAGCAGAAAGGAATTAGACATTGTCCTACAGCAGAAGGGAATAGACATGTCCTGCAGCAGAAGGGACAATCTACAGACGAATAGCATGTCCTGCAGCAGAAGGGAATAGACATGTCCTACAGACGAAGGGAATAGACATGTCCTACAGCAGAAGGGAATAGACATGTCCTGCAGCAGAAGCGGAATAGACATGTCCTATGCAGCAGGAAGGGAATAGACATGTCCTGCAGCAGAAGGGAATAGACATGTGCCAGCAGAAGGGAATAGACTGTCCTCAGCAGAGGAATAGACATGTCCTGCAGCAGAAGGGAATAGACATGTCCTGCAGCAGAAGGAATAGACATGTCCCAGCAGAAAGGGAATAGACATGTCCTGCCAGAGAAGGAATAGACATTGTCCTGCAGCAGAAGGGAATAGACATGTCCTGCAGCAGAAGGGAATAGACATGTCCTACAGCAGAAGGGAATAGACATGTCCTCAGCAGAAGGGAATAGACATGTCCTCAGCAGAAGGGAATAAACATGTCCTACAGCAGAAGGGAATAGACATGTCCTGCACAGAAGGGATAGACATGTCCTGCAGTAAGAAGGAATAGACATGTCCTGCAGCAGAAGGGAATAGACATGTTCCTGCAGCAGAAGGGAATAGACATGTCCTGCAGCAGAAGGAATAGACATGTCCTACAGCAGAAGGGAATAGACATGTCCATCTCTCTCTTTTTTTTTAGAAGGGAATAGACATGTCCTGCAGCAGAAGGGAATAGACATGTCCTGCAGCAGAAGGGAACTCCAAAGCATTGACACGGTTGCCAAAAAACAGAACACAAGATGAAACGAGACAGAGAGCACTTCACACACACACACACACACACACACACACACACACACACACACACACACACACACACACACGTGCTGTCCAGCAGGGTTCACAGCACTCTAACCTTCCCCTCCTCTCCAATAGGGAGAGTCTACTACAACAGCCTCTAATTGCCTGTTCAACCCTTAGGCAGCTCTCGCCCATTTAGCCCTGTACTGCTTTATGGCAAGTCATCAGTCTCCACCACAGCATTACACGGCTGCTGATACAAAACATGCTTTAATAGAAAGAGCAATGAAAGACAGAGTGAGGAAAGTGGTTGTGTGTGTGGATCCTACCGATCCCAGAAGGAGTAGAGGTGACTCCATCAATCTGCACACTGCCGTTCCTCAGTAAGGAAGGAGACTTCTGGATCCCACTGCTGACACCTCCTCTCTCTCCTCCACCGGGCCGGCCTGGCAGAGCGCTGGTAGAGGAGGGGGAAGGAGAGGAGGATGAGGTGGAGGAGAGAGAAGAGGACGATGAGGGGAGAGGTAGCGGTGCTGTGTGGTGCTCAGCTCCGTCTGTAGCCATGCCGTCAGGAGCATTGAAGCAGGGTCCATATCGGTTCCTCCAGTTTCCTCTCTTCTTCTTTCCCTTCACTCCTTCTTCTCCTACTTCTCCCCCCATCCCTGGCCCAGAGGAGGAGGCAGCAGAGGAAGAGGAGGATGATGAGGAGCGTTTGTAGCCGGCCGTGGCAGCAACGTTCCCCGTTGGCTCGCTGTGAGAGTTCTCGTACAGTTTACCGCCGGCTACGCCACCGCTGGCAGGAAGCGACATCATGGAACCGAAGGTGCTGAGCGACGCCATGCCCTCCGAGGACGTGAGCTCACTGGGCTTCACTAGGCAACGGCTGAACGAGGGCGGGGAGAAGGAGTCCCCGCCTCCAGAGCGCAGCAACGGATCAGAGAAGCCCAGAAAGTCAGAGGTGGGAGGAGTCACGGTGGAGGACGTCTTATTTGACAGCAGGAGGGCTGGAGAGAGAGGAGAAGCTGTTTGCAGACTTAATATACACACCCACACACACACACACACCCTCTGGCACTGCCAGACACATGGAAGCACCAGTAACAGATAACATAGTTATTTTTGCTCTCTCTCTCTTTCCCTCAAATAGTAATCTCCTTGTTCCTCAGTCTCTAGTTGGACTGGGAGAATCTCTAATAGTCATCTCCTTGTTCCTCGGTCTCTAGTTGGACTGGGAGAATCTCTAATAGTCATCTCCTTGTTCCTCAGTCTCTAGTTGGACTGGGAGACCCGTTTCCCACTAGATGCAACTTACAACACGTCAGACCTCCAGTTGCCCCCTCAAGGCTGAAACACACACACACGCTGCCATAAGGGGTCAGAGGTCAAGGGAGACTGATGGCGTCTGAGCGTCCCTCTCTAGTGTCTCTGTGTGTGTTGTTTGTGTGTGGCAGAGATTACAGGAGCTAGGATCTAGCCAGGGAGATGGTCATACACTACTGCTGGCACTCTGGACAACATCCAACAACTGTCACACACAGACTCAGGCATTCACAAACGACACACGCACAAACACACACACAAACACAAACACACGCACAAACACACAAACACACGCACAAACACACGCACAAATACATAAACACACGCACAAACACACAAACACACGCAAAAAACACACGCACAAACACACGCACAACACACACGCACAAACACATGCAAAAACATGCACAAACATGCACAAACACACGCACAAACATGCACAAACACACGCACAAACACATAAAGACACGCACAAACACAACACACGCACAAACACACGCACAAACACATAAAGACACGCACAAACACAAAACACACGCACAAACACAAACACACGCACAAAACACATAAAAACACGCACAAACACATAAAACACACGCACAAACACACGCACAAACACATGCACAAACACACGCACAAACACATAAACACACGCACAAACACGCGCACAAACACACAACACACGCACAAACACATAAACACACGCACAAACACACGCACAAACCACATAAACACACGCACAAACACATAAACACACGCACAAACACATAAACCACGCACAAACACAAACACGCGCACGCACAAACACAAACACACGCACGCACAAACACACGTACAAACACAACACACACACAAACACACGCACAAACACATAAACACACGCACAAACACATAAACACACGTACAGACGTAAACAGTGTATCAAACTCACCTTGATGAAAGGTTCCAGTGGAGGAGGCGGCAGTGGAGGAGGTTGCTGTAGTGACCACAGCAGAGGGGAGGGGCTTCCCAGGTGTGAGGGACTTGCGTCCCCGCTGAACACCAATCCCATGGCTAATGCTCTTCTTGCCCTGTTTGACCTCAGACCCTTGTTTGCTCTCTGACCCCGTGGGGGGGGCATCCTTAGTACTCCCGGAGTGCACAGGCACTTCCTGGAAGTTGGCGGTGGTGAAACGGGCGGCACTGTCATCCAATCGCTTCTGCGATGAGGTGGGCAAAGAGGAGACTCCTCCTCCACCACCGCTGCTGTAGCTCTGGGAGATGGTTGAGGAGAGGAGGAGAGAGAAGAGGATGATTGGAGAGGGAGGAGAGGAAGAGTGTAGTGTAGTGTAGGAGTATAGAGGAGAGGGAGGGAAGGAGATGAGGGAAGAGAGGAGTGGAAAGGAGAGGAGGAGTGGAGAGGAGGAGTGGAGTGGAGAGGAAAGGAGAGGAGGAGTGGAGTGGAGAGGAAAGCAAAGGAGAGGAGGAGTGGAGAAGAAAGGAAAGGAGAGAGAGGAGAAGTGGAGCATGACAGAGGTCAGTCCAGCCCTAATGCCTAACAGAGCTAGTCAATGTTCACCTCACATTAAACCCACAGAGTGAGATGGAGAGACAGAGAGAAAGAGAGGGAGAAGCAGGGCGGAAAGGAGGAGTGGGCTCACCTTGTCTGAGGTGACCATGGGAGTTGGAGCGAGGGTGGAGGAAAGCTCTAGAATCTTCTTGTGTTTGGGTTTGTGTCTCTCCCTCTCTTTGTGTTTCTGAGGAGAGAGAGAAGGGAGGGATAAGCATTACGGAAGGGCAAGAAAGTAGAGGATGAGACATATGAGTGTTTGGGTTGGGCACCTCTTATGAAAGAGAGAAAGAGAAAATGTATCTTTACTTCCCCGGTCTGAGCTGAAAGGTTGGTTCTACCACAATGAAAATAAAATAACCACAAAGTGCTTAAGACAGAAGAGAGTTTCAAATCTCTGCCATTTAGCAGACACTTGGTTTTCTGTCTTCCTAGTGAGAGATTCTACCCAATCCACGGCCTAAACCCCTCAAAACTCAATTTACACCCTCAGTTGCACACGTACATGTAGGTACATGCACACACACACGCAGCGGCGCAACTTTCACTGGGGACGGGGGTCATGCCCCCCCCCCCAATCTGAAATTGCATTTTTGCCCCCCCCCAGTTTTATCATTGCAATGTAATACAAGAACCGGCAACAGAGTGCTTTAGGACCACACGGACACCTCAGAGCGGGCTGACAGGCGGTGTAAAGGCAAGACTTCTGGAAGGCTGGCTGGATCAGCACCGGTGAGTTGAGCATAGTTCAGTGTGTATGTTTTGCTGTCTTGGCTGGATCAGCACCGGTGAGTTGAGCATAGTTCAGTGTGTATGTTTTGCTGTCTTGGCTGGATCAGCACCGGTGAGTTGAGCATAGTTCAGTGTGTATGTTTTGCTGTCTTGGCTGGATCAGCACCGGTGAGTTGAGCATAGTTCAGTGTGTATGTTTTGCTGTCTTGGCTGGATCAGCACCGGTGAGTTGAGCATAGTTCAGTGTGTATGTTTTGCTGTCTTGGCTGGATCAGCACCGGTGAGTTGAGCATAGTTCAGTGTGTATGTTTTGCTGTCTTTCAGCGAGTTGTAAAACCAAGCAGAGCAGAGACTGGCTAATATTTAGTTGACTGATGTAGCTGGCAAGGTAACTGGCGTTTAACTTAACAGAAAAAAACAGAGTGTTTATTAGCAGTGCTGAGTTAGTATTGTCACTGATATGTAAGGTTAGCTAATGTTTCATCCCCTCTCGACTGAGGTGAATGAATAAACTACACTAGCAGCTACCAGGGCCAGGTCAGCGCTAGCCTCTAGTTATCTGTCAGATAGATAGTAATAATAGACACTTCATATCGCTAACAGCTGTTGTTTGTACGGAAATGTTTTGTAGCCTTTGTTTTGTCCCGTTTCAGAAGTAAATGATCTTGGCTAGCTTTCGCCAGTTGATCTACTGTTCGAAAGTGAGTTGGACAAAAATTGGTTAACGTAATCTATTCTTGTTGCATCAATTTTTATTTATTTTATTTTATTTAACCTTTATTTGACCAGGTAGGCAAATTGAGAACACGTTCTCATTTACAATTGCGACCTGGCCAAGATAAAGCAAAGCAGTTCGACACATACAACAACACATAGTTACACATGGAGTAAAACAAACATATAGTCAATGATACAGTGAAAAAAAATAAGTCTATATACAATGTGAGCAAATATCAGTGGATAATCAATCTCACTAGTCCTGAATCAAAACGATGAAACCATCAGCCAAACGATTTAACGTTGATATTCTGACGTTTTTTTCGGTGCAATGTTAGTTTTATTAGTCAGTATGGCAATTTAACGTTATTGTTCTGTCAGTTTCCCTGGCTAATTCCCTACTTTTCCCACTGACAGTAATGAACAGCTCTAACGTTACAGGCTTTGCTGTCATGGTGCACAGTAGAGGTCTGCCCAGACCGACGTCTTCATCCCGCCCGCAACTGCTGGCTTTCTGTCCGCAAGAACTGCTCCCAAATCCAACCTCAGTCCCGCAATGTTATTTTAGGCGTATGTGACGCAGCTCACTTGTCAGCCACGGTTCCAGCAATTTTGCACCCTACAGGCAATATCAAATGCGCAAACATCATTTCAGAAATAGGTTAAATTACCTGAGATTCTCACATGGCCCTTACATTGTAATACTGGTCTATATCAGCCAATGTGCTCGATGTAGTTTGAAGAGAGCAGAATTGGAGAGACTTGCACTTTCTCTTGAGCTATTTTTATAGCCTACCTTATAGGAGTGGGAAGATTTTCAGAGAGAAATATGGGTGATCATTAGTTAGGCCTATTTCTAGGCAATGTAGTAAACTATAGACTAATCATAGGACTATTTAGGGAGTACATTTCCTTGGAAAGATAACTGTCCCATGCTTCTCCGCCCATACACAGGCTATAACCTACTCTATTTAATTGGGACCCCACACGCACCTGATCTCACAGGTGTGGCTGCTGAACTGGAAGCAGAAAGAATGATGACCACGCTACGCTTTGCGAAGTCCTGCAGGATATAGCCAACCTTTTAGGGCTCCCGAGTGGCGCAGCAGTCCAAGGCACTACATCGCAGTGCAAGAGGCGTCACTACAGTCCCTGGTTCGAATCCAGGCTACATCACATCCGGCTGTGATTGGGAGTCCCATAGGGCGGCACACAATTGGCCACACCCAACTAGGAGAGGTAGGCTACTTAAGATGAAGCCGCAAATTTTAAGTGTGTGAATAACGCATTTAAAAAAAAAAATACAATAGGTAGGCTAATGCATACAAAGCAGAAAGAGGACTGTTAACAAATAATCTGTGGGACAACAAAAATATTTTCATCCCAAAGTCGTCTGTCTGACCGCCAGCTCCCACCTCAGCAAGAAAAATGCAGACCGCGCCGCAATGATCTCTGTGGGGACCCTCAGGTCCCGCAGGCTGTGCAGCCCTGTAGTGCAGCCCTGTAGTGTAGCCCTGTAGTGCAGCCCTGTAGTGTAGCCCTGTAGTGCAGCCCTGTAGTGTAGCCCTGTAGTGTAGCCCTGTAGTGTAGCCCTGTAGTGCAGCCCTGTAGTGTAGCCCTGTAGTGGATTTTCAGCCCCGGTGAGTTGAGCATAGTTCAGTGTGTATGTTTGCTGTCTTGGCTGGATCAGCACCGGTGAGTTGAGCATAGTTCAGTGTGGTATGTTTTGCTGTCTTGGCTGGATCAGCACGCGTGAGTTGAGCATAGTTCAGTGTGTATGTTTTGCTGGTCTTTCAGCGAGTTGTAAAAACCAAGCAGAGCAGAGACTGGCTAATATTTAGTTGACTGATGTAGCTGGCCAAGGTAACTGGCGTTTAACTTAACAGAAAAAACAGAGTGTTTTATTAGCAGTGCTGAGTTAGTATTGTCACTGATATGTAAGGTTAGCTGAATGTTCATCCCCTCTCGACTGAGGTGAATGAATAAACTACACTAGCAGCTACCAGGGCCAGGTCAGCGCTAGCCTCTAGTTATCTGTCAGATAGATAGTAATAATAGACACTTCATATCGCTAACAGCTGTTGTTTGTACGGAAATGTTTTGTGCCTTTGTTTTGTCCCGTTTCAGAAGTAAATGATCTTGGCTAGCTTTCGCCAGTTGATCTACTGTTCGAAAGTGAGTTGGACAAAAATTGGTTAACGTAATCTATTCTGTTGCATCAATTTTTATTTATTTTATTTTATTTAACCTTTATTTGACCAGGTAGGCAAATTGAGAACACGTTCTCATTTACAATTGCGACCTGGCCAAGTAAAGCAAAGCAGTTCGACACATACAACAACACATAGTTACACATGGAGTAAAACAAACCTATAGTCAATGATACAGTGAAAAAAAATAAGTCTATATACAATGTGAGCAAATATCAGTGGATAACAATCTCACTAGTCCTGAATCAAAACGATGAAACCATCAGCCAAACTTGATTTACGTTGAATATTCTGACGTTTTTTTCGTGCAATGTTAGTTTTATTAGTCAGTAGGCAATTTAACGTTATTGTTCTGTCAGTTTCCCTGGCTAATTCCCTACTTTTCCCACTGGCAGTAATGAACAGCTCTAACGTTACAGGCTTTGCTGTCATGGTGCACAGTAGAGGTCTGCCCAGACCGACGTCTTCATCCCGCCCGCAACTGCTGGCTTTCTGTCCGCAAGAACTGCTCCCAAATCCACCATCAGTCCCGCAATGTTATTTTAGGCGTAGTGTACGCAGCTCACTTGTCAGCCACGGTTCCAGCAATTTTGCACCCTACAGGCAATATCAAATGCGCAAACATCATTTCAGAAATAGGTTAAATTACCTGAGATTCTCACATGGCCCGTACATTGTAATACTGGTCTATATCAGCCAATGTGCTCGATGTAGTTGAAGAGAGCAGAATGGAGGACTTGCACTTTCTCTTGAGCTATTTTTATAGCCTACCTTTAGGAGTGGGAAGATTTTCAGAGAGAAATGGGTGTCATTAGTTAGGCCTATTTCTAGGCAATGTAGTAAACTATATGACTAATCATAGGACTATTTAGGGAGTACATTTCCTTGAAAGATAACTGTCCCATGCTTCTCCGCCCATACACAGGCTATAACCTACTCTATTTAATTGGGACCCCACACGCACCTGATCTCACAGGTGTGGCTGCTGAACTGGAAGCAGAAAGAATGATGACCACGCTACGCTTTGCGAAGTCCTGCAGGATATAGCCAACCTTAGGGCTCCCGAGTGGCGCAGCAGTCAAGGCACTACATCGCAGTGCAAGAGGCGTCACTACAGTCCCTGTTCGAATCCAGGGCTACAATCACATCCGGCTGTGATTGGGAGTCCCATAGGGCGGCACACAATTGGCCACACCCAACTAGGGAGGTAGGCTACTTAAGATGAAGCCGCAAATATTTAAGTGTGTGAATAACGCATTTAAAAAAAAAATACAATAGGTAGGCAATGCATACAAAGCAGAAAGAGGACTGTTAACAAATAATCTGTGGGACAACAAAAATATTTTCATCCAAAGTCGTCTGTCTGACCGCCAGCTCCCACCTCAGCAAGAAAAATGCAGACCGCGCCGCAATGATCTCTGTGGGGACCCTCAGGTCCCGCAGGCTGTGCAGCCCTGTAGCAGCCCTGTAGTGTAGCCCTGTAGTGCAGCCCTGTAGTGTAGCCCTGTAGTGAGCCCTGTAGTGTAGCCCTGTAGTGTAGCCCTGTAGTGTAGCCCTGTAGTGCAGCCCTGTAGTGTAGCCCTGTAGTGTAGCCCTGGAGTGTAGCCATGTAGTGTAGCCCTGTAGTGCAGCCCTGTAGTGCAGCCCTGTAGTGAGCCCTGTAGTGGAGCCCGTGTAGTGCAGCCCTGTAGTGTAGCCCTGTAGTGCAGCCCTGTAGTGTAGCCCTGTAGTGCAAGCCCTGTAGTGTAGCCCTGTAGTGCAGCCCTGTAGTGCAGCCCTGTAGTGCAGCCCGTGTGCAGCCTGTAGTGCAGCCCTGTAGTAGCCCTGTAGTGCAGCCCTGTAGTGCAGTTCTGTAGTGTAGCCCTGTAGTGTAGCCCTGTAGTGCGCCCTGTTACAGCCCTGTAGTGTAGCCCTGTAGTGTAGCCCCCCTGTAGTGTAAGCCCGTAGTGTAGCCTGTAGTGTAGCCGCTGTAGTGTAGCCCTGTAGTGAGCCCTGTAGTGCAGCCCTGTAGTGTAGCCTGTAGTGCAGCCCTGAGTGCAGCCCTGTAGTGTAGCTGTAGTGCCCTGTAGTACAGCCAATACTATGCACTATGCACATGTCTTAGCAGGATCAGAGGTGACAGGGATCCCAGCAAGCGTCAGACAGCCTGGGAAGACCAGTCTACGGAGCTCAGCTGAATTTTGCAGTAGGCTATATTACAATATCAGTGGATGATACAAAGTTACATTCTGAGTTGATGGGTAACCTACAGTTGCTACGGCAGCAGGTAACCTACAGTAGCGACGACGCAGGTTAAACCTACAGTAGCTACAGGACAGCAGGTTTAAATGCTACAGTAGCTACAGGACAGCAGGTTAAATCTAGCAGTAGCTACAGGACAGCAGGTTAAATCTACAGTAGCTAAGGACAGCAGTTAAATCTACAGTAGGACAGGCAGCAGGTTAAATCTACAGTAGCTACGACAGCAGTAAATTACTACACAGAGTTCATCTACAGTAGCTACAGGACAGCAGGTTAAATCTACAGTAGCTACAGGACAGGCAGGTTAAACACCTACAGTAGCTACAGGACAGCAGGTTAAACCTCAGGTAGCTACAGGACAGCAGGTAACCTACAGTAGCTTACGGACAGCAGGTTAAAAATCGTACAGTACCACTACAGGACAGCAGGTTAAACCTGCAGTAGCTACAGGACGCAAGGTTAACCTGCAGTCAGCTACAGAGACCAGCAGGTTAAACCTCAGAGCTACAGGACAGCAGGTTAATCTGGCAGAGCTGACAGGACAGCAGGTTCAAATTCTGCGTAGCTACAGGACAGCAGGTTAATCTACAGTAGCTACCGGACAGCAGGTTAAAATCTACAGTAGCTGACAGGACAAAGCAGTTAAATCAAT
>NC_036873.1:5071755-5101280 GCF_002910315.2 Salvelinus sp. IW2-2015
ACAGTAGCTACAGGACAGCAGGTTAAATCTACAGTAGCTACAGGACAGCAGGTTAAATCTACAGTAGCTACAGGACAGCAGGTTAAATCTACAGTCTGGGATCTGGGAATAATGGTCACTTCAATTATTGAACCATTGATTCCATCCATGGATAATATAATATATAAATGTACACCAAGGTAATGCCTCATTTTAGGAGGATCAGATGGTGACAAGGGTCTCAGCAGGGACATGCAGCCAGGGAAGACCAGTCTGTGACAGAGGTGAGGCGAATTTTTGCAGATACACTGTATTCTCTCTGTGCAGCAAACACTGGACAGATGCTATTTTAAGGCAGTCTGACAAACCTCCAAAGTTGATTTCCAAACTGTATCAAGGGATGATAGAGGCTTTTTCCCCTCGATGACAAAACATGTAAAACTAGGACAAAAAGACTTCACAACAGTTTTTACCCCCAAGCCATAAGACTCCTGAACAGGTAATCAAATGGCTACGCAGACTATTTGCATTGTGTGCCCCCTCCCTCCCAACCACTCTTTTACGCTGCTGCTACTCTCTGTTTATCATATATGCATAGTCACTTTAACTATACATTCATGTACATATGTACATGCTACGTCAATTAGCCCAACCAACCAGTGCTCCCTCACATTGGCTAACCGTGCTATCTGCATTGTGTCCCGCCACCCGCCACCCACCAACCCCTCTTTACGCTACTGCTACTCTCTGTTCATCATATATGCATAGTCACTTTAACCATATCTACATGTACATACTACCTCAATCAGCCTGACTAACCAGTGTCTGTATGTAGCCTCACTACTGTTATAGCCTCGCTACTGTAGATAGCCTGTCTTTTTACTGTTGTTTAATTTCTTTACTTACCTATTGTTAACCTAATACCTTTTTTGCACTATTGGTTAGAGCCTGTAAGTAAGCATTTCACTGTAAGGTCTAGACCTGTTGTATTCGGCGCACGTGACAAATTAACTTTGATTTGATATGTGAGGAAGACCTGGTAGAAGCTACTGACGATGATGAATAGATACAGATGTTAGAATGCCCAGTCATGTTCATATCATCTCAGAAATAAACTAATGCAGTTTAAGACCATCCATAGAACGTTCTATGAGCGAGTGAAACTGAATATCATTACTCAGAAATGTCATTCCTCTGCTAGAAGTGTAAAACAAAAGGGGACATATTTGCATATGTTATGGTCTCGTGAAGGCTGGCTGAATTCTAGCAAATAATATGTTATATTATCTCAGCACGTCTACAGATTCTCCCTGTCTTTGTTTGCTTGAAAATGTTGATACTGGAGACTGTTATCAGAAGAAACTTTGTAACCTACCATTTATAGCAGCTAAGAAATGGAGTGTCATAAATTGTAAGGCTGGTTATCCTCCCACAATGTCAAGTTATGTATCATTTGATTTTATTTATTACCAGATTAAAGGTAACCTGGGTAACTTTCATAAGGTCTGGATGCGTTATATGGAATACAGTTTGACTAAAGGAGTCTGTATTGAAAACCTGCCCACGTCAAGGGAGATACCTATTTAGGCAATCCCAAGCTGCTGGGCTGCTCAGTCCTGGCCCTGGTAGTCTGCTGTTGACCTAACACACCTGAATAATGAATGTTTCACTAAGATCCTAAAGCTGAGTGGGGTGTGTTGGGAAAGGGGAATCCTAGTCATTTGTACAACTGAATGCATTCAACTGAAATGTGTCTTCCGTATTTAACCCAACTCTTCTGAATCAGAGAGGTGCCTAAAGTCGACATCCACGTCATCACCGCCCGGGGAACAGTGGGTTAACTGCCTTGCTGAGGGGCAGAACGACACATTTTTACCTTGTCCCTCAGGGATTCGATCCAGCAACCTTTCGGTTACTGGCCCAAAGCTCCTACCTGCTATGCTACCTGCCGCACCTCAACAGGGCGCTGCAGAGGGGTGGACCCCTAGGGACAGGACGGGGTGACCCAGCTATGTTGTGTGCAAGTAAAAAGAGCTCTACAGTACTATTAGTCCTATGAGAAAAATTATATGGAGGATTTGCTGTTTGTGTGTTAATGTACAGTGAAAGTCGGAAGTTTACACTTTAGCCAAATACATTTAAACTCAGTTTTTCACAATTCCTGACATTTAATCCTAGTAAAAATTCCCTTTCTTAGGTCAGTTAAGATCACCACTTTATTTTAAGAATGTGAAATGTCTGAATAATGAGAGAGAATTATTTATTTCAGCTTATATTTCTTTCATCACATTCCCTGTGGGTCAGAAGTTTACATACACTCAATTAGTATTTGGTAGTATTGCCTTTAAATTGTTTAACTTGGGTCAAATGTTTCAGGTAGCCTTCCACAAGATTCCCACAATTAGTTGGATGAATTTTGGCCCATTCCTCATGACAAGGCTGGTGTAACTGAGTCAGGTTTGTAGGCCTCCTTGCTCGCACACGCTTTTTCAGTTCTGCCCACACATTTTCTATAGGATTGAGGTCAGGGCTTTGTGATGGCCACTTTAATACCTTGACTTTTGTTGTCCTTAAGCCATTTTGCCACAACTTTGGAAGTATGCTTGGGGTCATTGTCCATTTGGAAGACCCATTTGCGACCAAGCTTTAACTTCCTGACTGATGTCTTCAGATGTTGCTTCAATATATCTACATCATTTTCCTACCTCATGATGCCATCTATTTTGTGAAGTGCACCAGTCCCTCCTGCAGCAAAGCACCCCCACATGATGCTGCCACTCCCGTGCTTCACGGTTGGGATGGTGTTCTTCGGCTTCCAAGTCTCCCCCTTTTATTACTCCAAACATAACGATGGTCATTATGGTCAAACAGTTCTATTTTTGTTTCATCAGACCAGAGGACATTTCTCCAAAAAGTACTATCTTTGTCCCCATGTGCAGTTGCAACCCGTAGTCTGGCTTTTTTATGGCGGTTTTAGAGCAGTGGCTTCTTCCTTGCTGTGCGGCCTTTCAAGTTATGTCGATATAGCACTTGTTTTACTGTGGATATAGATGCTTTTGTACCTGGTTCCTCCAGCATCTTCACAAGGTCCTTTGCTGTTGTTCTGGGATTCATTTGCACTTTTCGCACCAAAGTACGTTAATCTCTAGGAAACAGAACGCGTCTCCTTCCTGAGTGGTGTGATGGCTGCGTGGTCCCATGGTGTCTATACTTGCGTACTATTGTTTGTACAGATGAACGTGGTACCTTCAGGCGTTTGGAAATTGCTCCCAAGGATGAACCAGACTTGTGGAGGTCTACAATATTTTTTCTGAGGTCTTGGCTGATTTCTTTTGATTTTCCCATGATGTCAAGCAAAGAGGCACTGAGTTTGAAGGTAGGCCTTGAAATACATCCACAAGTACACCTCCAATTGACTCAAATGATGTCAATTAGCCTATCAGAAGCTTCTAAAGTCATGACATAATTTTCTGGAATTTTCCAAGCTGTTTAAAGGCACAGTCAACTTAGTGTATGTACATTTCTGACCCATTGGAATTGTGATACAGTGAATTATAAGTGAAATAATCTGTCTGTAAACAATTGTTGGAAAAATGACTTGTGTCATGCACAAAGTAGATGTCCTAACCGACTTGCCATAGTTTGTTAACAAGAAATTTGTAGAGTGGTTGAAAAACGAGTTTTAATGACTACAACCTCTGTGTATGTAAACCTCCCACATCAACTGTGTATTTGAGGTGTATGTGGGATTTGAAAGTTTTGTTTTTGTTTCCAAACCTTTCCTTTGGGAATATTTTTTTTAAAGGTGTGAACTGGGAAGGAAATTGTGTTGGGAGAGAGTTTAGTTACTGACTAGACTGGTGGGGGTTGTGCATGCCGGCGGCTCGGGTTGGCTGGTCGGTCTGGCTGAAATGTGATATAGATGTCTTAATAAAGACAGTCAAAAGTCTGTATTTTTTCAAGAGTAGTTCATTAGCTAGGCAATTGGTTAAAGGTGCAACACAATATTTATTATTGAATTACTTTTGATCTAGTTCAGTCTTATTAATCACTTAAACATATTTAATAATGATCTCTTACCTAGCTTGATGACTGTGGGCATTTTTGCTTACTTTTTGTTCTAAATGGAGAAGACATATTGGATTGTGTAAAAATGCAGGAAATGTGGCACCCCTGCACAGACGTACACACACCCTCACTCACCGCACACTCTCAGCGAACACCTCGATCACACACACACATCCGCAGTCATGTCCACGTGCACACACACACACACAACCTGCAGGTGTAAAAATATGCTGTGATCCTGTGAGACGGCATTGAGATCCAAACATGCTACCGACACACAGAAGCACCATGACAACCATCGGCCCCCCCCCCAACATCCCTCTATCGTTCGCTTTTCTCTTCACCAACCCTCTTCCTCAATCCCTCTGTTCTTCTCCTGTCTTTCTCTTCCCTGTATCTCCCAGTACTTCCTGTATCTCCCAGTGTGTGTCGGGGCTGGTAGCACATTGTAGCTAACTACACGTGTGTGTGTGTGTGTGTGTGTGTGTGTGTGTGTGTGTGTGTGTGTGTGTGTGTGTGTGTGTGTGTGTGTGTGTGTGTGTGTAACAAAAACTATTTGGTGTAACAAGACGTTTTCTCCATGGCGCTCAGGGGCTGCGGTACATTGCAGTAATCATTGCAACAATTATCACCTGGGTGATGTTTTTCTAGACGCACTGGAGCTCCTAAATTAAAACTTCAGGTCACACAGTAAAATATTTTGGCAGATATGCAAGAAAATGATCCCACTGTAGAGCCCTGTATGGATTCCCTTGTTCTTTCTCAATAACACTCCAGCGGTAGCAGTTGATGGACAGAGTTAGGCTGAGAGGGTTGAATGTCCACACACGTTCCGATATCCACATCACTTTACACACTGAGAGACTCCCCCCTGATCGGAGCAGGAGACATGGAGGAAGAAGAGGGCGGGGGGAGAAAATAATCCTCACCAACCCGGCAGGAATTCCCATGTGCAGTTTCCGGCAGGCTCTCTGACCAGCTGGTGTGTGTGTGTTTCCTGCAGGCTATATGAGCGGCCGGTGGAAGGAGAAGCTTTTAGCCCTCATTGTTATTTAGCTGGGGGGGTTTGGAAATAGGTAGGCACACACATCTGTAATGGGGGGGGGGGGGGGGTAAGGATAGAGGGTTATGGAACCTCTTGCTAATGCAAATCAGGCTGTGTAACAAAAGCCAGTGCAAAGAAGGGAACACTGGGGGAACTAGACAACTGTGCCAACTCTGCTTTTTTCATGCATGTGCACACACACACACACATTTCATCACTGTTTTACAAAAAAGCGTCACCCCAAAAAACTGGTAATAGTCTCACTCATGAGTCTAGTTGACTGACCATGCAGCCCAGGAGCATGCTACATGACCTCACTTACTACATGGTATCATGGAGAATGTTAGCTAAAAACTCAAGCTCTCGAAAAGATCAAGTTCAGAAAATCAATGACTTTCTTTTGCAGTACAAAAAGAATGTAACTTAAAAAATGAACTACAACTGAATACAAAAAGCATGACTACTGGCACGTTATCCAATCAGAAGAACACAGGACTTTTATCCAATGGGGTGGAGCAACCAGGAGTAGACCAATCGGGTGAGAAAAACAGATTGATGAGTGAGTGACTTCCTCTGATGTCATAATGGAAAAGGATGCATGGCCAATGACTGTGGTCCTGTTCATACACCTGGACTCAAACATTTGTGTAAGCAGGAAGCCGCTCCACTGTGTACAAGGCTGTAATATTACTGGGTCTACCTTTAACCGTGCACCCTTCACTGATTTACATCTAGTAATAAAAGAGGGATCTAATAGGGTTGGATAGGTGAAAGCTAGGGTTCCACTACATAGATTACACCTACACTGTCATGTTAGATCATAGTAACTCTAAGGGAGGAGGGATGCATGTGTAAGGTGCTCTATCTCACACAGTGGTGGCGTAGTCGGTGGGGTAACGCTGACTGGTTTATAAAGTGTTGGTTGTTGGTTAGAGATCAAGATCCTTGGTGCCTGACAACAATTCAAAGGACATGACCTCACTCATGCCATGTAACTTAGCTAGGGCATTTCTATCCTTAGCTGTCTCTAATTCTTTGCTGTGTGTTGTTCCCTCTGTCTACAGTGTGTGTGTGTGTGTATATATATATATATCTGTTCAGAGAGGGCGTATGGTTGCTGTGTCCGTCACAGTCACGTTGAAATATGTTGGGTAGAAATATGTTAAGTGTTTCTTACCTTGTGGTGTCGTTGTTCAGAGGGTTTATCCCAGCACTAAGGCTCTGAACCCCTACCTCAGGCCATGCTCACCCACTTAAAGGTGTAGAGGAACTACACGTTACTAACGTAGACCCATGCTAAATATAGACTAAATAAATAAAATCTAAATACAAAATAAATTAATAAATAAACTAAAAGGGTAGAGGAACAGAAGACCTAAGCTAAATAAAGACATTTACATTTACATTTAAGTCATTTAGCAGACGCTCTTATCCAGAGCGACTTACAAATTGGAAAGACCAAATAAATCAAGCTAAATATAGGCTTTACTTATGAATAAATTAACTAAAAAGGTAGAGGAACTTCACGTTTCTTAAGAATATCCGCTCACTCATCTCTGTGAGATCAGAGTGAGATATATACACATACAGTACCAGTCAAAAGTTTGGACACACCTACTCATTCCAGGGTTTTTCTTTATTTTTACTATTTTCTACATCGTAGAATAATAGTGAATACATCAAAACTATGAAATAACACATATGGAATCATGTAGTAACCAAAAAAGTGTTAAACAAATAAAAATTGATTTGAGATTCTTCAAAGTAGCCACCCTTTGCCTTGATGACAGCTTGCACACTCTTGGCAGTTTCTCTCTTATGTTAGTCACTATCAGCCCATGTCAACTCACATTTTTTAGATGGGTAAATCAATCTAGCGACAACATATCTAAACTTGTAGTAATCATGGTTGAATTACCGACCTGTGGGCCACCATTTATTTTGTTAGTCACTCTCACTCAGATATCGTATTAAAAACTGCAAACATTTCTCTTCACCCTGTGGCAAAATGTGTAGAATTGCAGGAAATTGTTGTAACACTGCAAAATCTTCTCTCCGACCCATGCCAAAATGTGTAGAACTGCTGCAAACTTGCTTTAAAACAGCAACAAGTAAAAAATCTCTCTCCGTTGTCAAGAGGGAGGCTGCTAAAATGTTTTGCTCGCAGGGTGGGGAGGGGCTAACAAAACAATTCTTAGGGCCCCCCAAAAGGATAGGGCAGCACTGACTGCATGTGTGGGTATGGGTATACAGAGACCCACGAGCCCCTCACGATGCATTCATATGTTTGTTGCCCCCATCCTCATCAAGATCAGCCATTCCTGCTCTAGGGCTACGACAGCCGTGGAATTTTAAATGGCGGTTATTGACCGCGGTCACCGTAACAACCTGTAGAATATAAAATAAAATGTACTTGCGTTTTCTACTCTCATCTGCTCCTGACTGTATTTTCTGCCATAGAAATGAAATGAAGAAAACGGGCGTGCCCATTCAACTCAATGATGGCAGTCATTTTTTCCTCATCTCAAACAGCAAGTAACAAGGTCTGTGTTTACAAAATTTTAGAATGACAATTGTTCCTCAATGTAGCCCATTTGAAAAATCTTTCAAGCCCTCTCCCTTTCGATATCCACTCAGCGTGAAAGGGAGAAAGATGTCATTCTCTGATCCGGTGGAACGTCATAAAATAGGCCTACTTGATTACTTCTTATCCCTTGCGCAAATAGCCTACAGCTGTGTCTGCCCGGAGCTCACTGGAGCTGGAAACTCTGAGGGTCCAGATTATGTTATACAATGTAGCAAGTTTGTTAGCACCAGCTTCAGACTGGACCAAGTTGATAGTTGATATAATGTTTCAAGTTCCTTGCAGACAGGCCATGCTTTATCGGGATATTTTCTACCCGCAGGCTGCAATGTTTTAATTTGTTGGCTATTTTTACATAGTTGGCAATAGAAGTTACTTTTACATTTGTATTAATCAGATGACAATGATTTTGAGCTACGAAGGCTTTATTATAAAATAAATGAAAACTGTTCCACAAAAATGTGCATATGAAAATCATAACTGGCACGGCGGATCGGTAAAAATGGAAAGATAAATTGGCACTCCAAATGGAAAAGGTTGCTGACCCCAGGCGTACCCCATTACTGGCAACTCGGGAGCGTAATGGCACAATTTGCGAAGGTCAGAAGCAGCGGGAGGCGGTGGTTTGAGAAGAGTTTTGTTTTTCTCTGGCTCCCTCTTGAGTCATTTGTGTGTCTTAAATATTTAATCACAGTGTGCTTAAAGCATCAGATAAGCTCAGTAGCCTACATATAGTAAAACAAATATAGGGTGTGTCTATATATGGAAAAACTCACGTTTTAAAATTTCGACCAGTCGTTTGGTCGACCAAGATTTCTTGGGGGTCTGGGACAGCACTACATTGCATGAGCCATATGATATCAGTTAACATACATTGAATGAACATCCTACATTACCATGGAAATGAATGCATCACAATCCTAGGCAGCCATTGCGAGTGTAGCCATGAGTTTACCAGTGAAATTGCCAGGGTTAGAGGTTCAAACCACATTCTATTCATTATATTTATATGTGTGCTGCTGCAGGGGGGGAGTTTCCTAGGCAACCGAAGACTCATTCGCTACAACGCCTTGCTTGTTTCAGCACGTTGTTAAGAGTCCATGTTACTAAAGAAACAGACTCAACCGCACGAATACCCAGCCGTCCTCTTCAGTCAGTTGTTAGTCCCCCCCCCCCCACCCAAAACATTTGTTACGGTTATTTCATTTATCTTCATGACGGTGTTCACCATAACAGTCGGTTACACGGTTATAAGGTAATTGTGCCAGCCAAAATGTACACACACACTGAAAGAGCCCTTCCCCTCCTCTACATCTCCCAGGCACAATATACCAACCGCACTATTTCAAGTTGACAAGATTTCCACCAATCTATTGAAGGAAAACAAACGTTGAGCCCTTTGTCTACTGTAAGAGAACATCATTATCTATGACCCCATTGACCACAAAGAGGATATTTATGTAAAAACATCACAATGTCACTGTCACGACAAGATAAAACCTGTAAAGTCACATGTTCCGAGCATGACATCATCAACCCATGTGGCGTCTTGTGAAATCCATTCTGCTCACAACATTGGCTTGCTGTCATTGATTCCTCTCATGTGTTCTCTTCTCCTCTATTCTGTACCAGACAATTATATCAGACCCCACCATACAAAGCCATTCACAGGATCATAGAACTACAGCATTTGTTAACATCATAAAATGTCATCACTGTGTGTGTGTGTGTGTGTGTGTGTGTTGTGTGTGTGTGTGTGTGGTGTGTGTGTGTGGTGTGTGTGTGTGTGTGTTGTGTGTGTGTGTGTGTTGTGTGTGCGCACAAAGGACACTATAATGTAAAGCCATTGCTTTATCTAATGCTACCCACCCCCATTTAAACCCCAATGCTTCAGTCAGAATCCTACCCCACTTTGTGTGTGTGTGTGTATTTTCCCCTTATGGATGGTAGGGTGGAGCCACAAATCTGTACACAGCCGGGGCTCTCGCTCCAAAGAGCTCTGAGAGGGGAGAAGAGAGGAAAAGAGGAGCGAGTGTATGGGTGTGTAGTGAAAGCATTTATAGTGGTTCTGTGTGGAGTGTGTGTACAATGTATTGGTAACATCTCTTTACCCACTTGTAACCCTAACCCCAGTACCCTCACCCCCACCCCTTCACTCTCCCAGCCCCAGACAGACAGAGAGGAAGCCCTGTGGACTGGGCTGTCGTCCGGTGCAGAGGTCCAGTGTCAGAGTGGAGCTCCAGACCCTAGAGACCACGCCCTGCCGCTGTACCCAAACCGCTGCACCCGCCTGGGCTTAGCATACAGGGGCAGGGGGTAGAGGGTGAAGGGACAAAGGGCCTGGGAGCACTGCTGATTTGTCAATGAGATAGATGGGGTTGATGGAGGGGGGGGATGGGGTGTGGGAGGAAGGACTGGAGAGGAGGAGAGGGGAAAGAGAGAAGCTTGAGAGGAGTGGGGCAAAAGAGGAGAGAAGGAATGGATGTTGAGTGGAGGAGAGAGGGGGAGAAGGAGGAGGGAGGAGAGAGCGAGAAGGGAAGGAGAGGAGGAGGAGAGGCGAAGGGAGAGGGAGGAGAGAGCGAGAAGAAGAGGAGGAAGAAGAGCGAGAAGGGAAGGAGGGAGAAGAGAGCGAGAAGGGAAGGAGGGAGGAAGAGAGCGAGAAGGAAGGAGGGAGGAAGAGAGCGAGAAGGGAAGGAGGGAGGAGAGAGCGAGAAGGAAAGAAATTAAAGAGTGAGAGAGGAGCTAGAGTGGGTGGAGTTTAACGGATGGCTCCACTTTCAGCAGTTGAATTGGCAGAGGAGCGAGTGCCAAGTCATTCAAGAAATGAGAGGTTGTGTGTTGTGTGTGTGTGTTGTGTGTGTGTGTGTGTGTGTGTGTGTGTGGTGTGTGTGTGTTGAGGAAGTGGGGCCTTCACGAAGCTCAGACAGAGGGAAGCAAGAATGTGAGAGGTCTATTCAAACAAAACTAGATTCCAGGTTTCTGAGGTGTGAGGCATTTCTCCTCCCCAGCACAGTAAGACAGTTTGGAAAAATAGTAGAGAAAGAGAGAGAGAAAGAAAGAAAGAGGGAGAAAAAGAGGGAGAAAAAGAGAGAGAGAAAGATGGAGAAAGAGAGAAAAATGGAGAAAGAGATCTTACCAGTTTGCTGTAATGGTACTTGCAGTAGCCGCAGTATTTGACGTTGTCTGCATCCGACCCCTGCTCCTCACACAACAACCCAGCAAACTGGGCACTGAGGAGAGAGAGGAAGTGTCAAGAGAAAGAAGGGGCTAGAGATATGTGTCAAAAAATGAAGAGAGACTAAAGACAGAGAGAGATGTATTTACTATGTTAACAGATAGACAGTGATGTATTTTTTGTTGTGTTAATAAAGTTTTAGATATTTTAATGTGGCTCACAATGTGAACAGGTGTTAATAAAGCTGTAGGTATTTGAAAGGGGCTCGCTCACCATGTGACGTGGAAGGCTTGTCGGCAGCCATGTTTGTTGCAGGTCATGCAGGCTCCGGTGGCAGCTTTACTCTCTCTGCCCTGGTCCTCACAGATATAACACGTCTACACACACACACATGAGAAAACACATCCAGTCACACACTCAGAAATGTAGGGACAGAGTGAAGTGTGTGTGTGTGTGTGTGTACCTTGTTGTAGCGATCATGGGGGACAGACTGCAGTACGATGGGTTCCATTGTGGAGACGTTAGCAAACTCCACTTCAGGGATGTAAAGGGCACACACCACATGGGCCCAACCTACACACACAGAGAGTAAACCTCAGGACACACATAACTTATTCAAAACACCCACCACTTGGGCCCAAAGGGCAGATATACACAAAATCCCCTTCAATTTCAATCCATGTGTGGAGAGGCGTAACTAGAGCAGGAAAGAGCCAGTTGAATGAGAGGTCAGATAGTGGTGAATCCTTCCTCTCCCTCTGTTTTCTCTCTGTTCCCTCTATTCCAGGAACAACAACATGCTTCAACTTACAGTTGAACCCCTGACCTGCCTTTGACCTCCCCAGGGGACAAGGGGGAGGAGGATGGGGGGGGGGGGGAGTGGGAGGAGAGTGTGTCAGGGTGATGTTGTTGTTTTGAAGCCCTTCCAAGAATTTGGCAGAGGACAATAAAACAGGGCCATAAAACAACACAGAGCCCCCCCCATAGACACATGCGTGCACACAGACACACCAGGGTTTCCGTTATGAAAATGTGGCACTGGACATTTGACCGGCAGAATTTTAATTTACCGGTCATTTGAGAAATTTACCGGACCCATATGCATTGGGTGCCTAACCTGATTAGAGCGTCCACCCCCCGGTGCTCAGAATAACATAAATAACATTCAGATTATGGCAATTCACATTAACAGAACATGGAAGTGGAGGATTCAATGAGGTGTGTCTTTACTGCACACTTTAAGATGTTAGAATAACTGTTCACATTTACTTTTCCTCAACAAGACCAGTAAGGAACAGCAGAATCACTAGCCTATGCATAAACAGCAGGTGAGTTTCAAATTTGGGGAAGCACCCCCCTCCCAAAAAAAAAGCATTCCATACATCATCGCATTTGTAGACTTATGCAAGACAGCCTACTATTCGTAATGTGATGAGTAGATTGGATAGTTATAATTTAGGCTAATAATATAACTCAATCACTGATCGCAAAAAGGACAATTCAATGAATGGCTGAGTGCATATAGTGTAGAGGACGCGGCAGGTAGTCTAGCGGTGGGCCAGTAACCGAAAGGTCGCTGGTTCGAATACCCAAGCCGACAAGGAGAAAAATCTGTCAATGTGCCTGCCCTGGAGCAAGGAACTTAACCCTAATTTGTTCCAGGAGCGCCATACTACTATGGTCGACTATGTAAAACAACACATCTCACTGCACCTATCCAGTGTATGTGACAATACATCTTATTTTAAATTAGTATTTTTATGAGATATGTTTCTTCTTTCTTTGAAAAAACTGAAAAACCCATTTCATTCTACTACACTTCAGTGCCTTTGGAAAGAATTCAGATCCCTTCAATGTGTCCACATTTTGTTACGTTAGAGTCTTATTCTAAAATGGATTCATTAGTTTTTTTTCTCTCATCAATCTTCACACAATACCCCTTAATGACAAAGCAAAAATGGGTTTCTATAAATTTTTGCAAATGTATTAAAAATAAAACCGTAAATATCACATTTACATAAGTATTCAGTACTTTGTTGAAGCACCTTTGGTAGTGATTACAGCCTCGAGTCTTCTTGGTTATGACGCTACAAGCTTGACACACCTGTATTTGGGGAGTTTCTCCCATTCTTCTCTGCAGACCCTCTCAAGCTCTGTCAGGTTGGATGGGGAGCGTTGCTGCACAGCTATTTTCAGGTCACTCAAGGACATTCAGAGACTTTGTCAAGAAAACACTCCTGCATTGTCTTGGCTGTGTGCTTATGGTCGTTGTCCTGTTGGAAGGTGAACCTTCGCCCCCAGTCTGAAATCCTGATCACTCTGAAGGTTTCCATCAAGGATCTCTCTGTACTTTGCTCCGTTCATCTTTTCCTGGATCCTGACTAGTCTCCCAGTCCCTGCCACTGAAAAACATCCCAACAGCATGATGCTGCCACCACCATGCTTCACCATAGGGATGGTGCCAGGTTTCATCCAAACATAACGTTTGGCATTCAGGGCAAAGAGTACAATCTTGGTTTCATCAGACCAGATAAACTTGTTTCTCATGGTCTTTAGGTGCCTTTTGGCAAACTCCAAGCGGGCTGTCACATGCCTTATACTGAGGAATGGCTTCCGTCCAGCCACTCTACCATAAAGGCCTGATTGGTGGAGTGCTGCAGAGATGGTTCTCCCATCTCCACAGAGGAACTCTAGAGCTCTGTCCGAGTGACCATTGAGTTCTTTGGTCACCTCCCTGACCAAGGCCCTTCTCCCCGTTTGCTCAGTTTGGCTGGGCGGCCAGCTCTAGGTTCAGAACTTCATCCATTTAAAAATGATGGAGGCCACTGTGTTCTTAGGGACCTTCAATGCTGCAGACATTTTTTGGTACCCTTCCCCAGATCTGTGCCTTGACACAATCCTGCCTCGGAGCTCTACGGACAATTCCTTCGACCTCATGTCTTAGTTTTTGCCCTGACATGCACTGTCAACTGTGGGACCTTAAATAGACTGGTGTGTGCCTTTCCAAATCATTCAATCAATTGATTATACCACAGGTGTACTCCAATCAAGTTGTAGAAACATCTCAAGGATGATCACTGGAAACAGGATGCACCTGAGCTCAATTTCGAGTCTCATAGCAAAGGGTCTGAATACTTATGTAAATAAGGTATTTATGTTTTCAAAATGTTAATGTGTAAAAATTTCTACAAACCTGTTTTTATTTTGTTACTATGGGGTATTCTGTGTAGATCAGTGGTTCCCAAACGTTTTATAGTCCCATGTAGTTTTTTGCCATCATTGTAAGCCTGCCACACAAACACTATACAATAAATTTATTGAACATAAGAATGAGTGTGAGTTTGTGTCACAACCCGGTTCGTGGGAAGTGACAAAGAGCTCTTATAGGACCAGGGCACAAATAATAATAATAATCTTGCTCTTTATTTACCCATCTTACATATAAAACCTTATTTGTTCATCGAAAATTGTGAATAACTCACCACAGGTTAATGAGAAGGGTGTGCTTGAAAGGATGCACATAACTCTGCAATGTTGGGTTGTATTGGAGAGTCTCAGTCTTAAATAATTTCCCACACACAGTCTGTGCCTGTATTTAGTTATGCTAGTGAGGGCCGAGAACCCACTCTCACATAGGTACGTGGTTGKAAAGGGCATCGGTGTCTTAACAGCGCGATTTGCCAAGATAGGATACTCTGAGCGCAGCCCAATCCAGAAATCTGGCAGTGGCTTCTGATTCAATTCAATTTTCACAGAACTGCATGTTACAATTTTGATGAGGCTCTCTTGTTCAGATATCGGTAAGTGGACTGGAGGCAGGGCATGAAAGGGATAACGAATCCAGCTGTTCGTGTCATCCATTTTGGAAAGTACCTGCGTAATTGCACACCCAACTCACTCAGGTGCTTCGCTATATCACATTTGACATAATCCGTAAGCTTGAGTTAATTTGCACACAAAAAAATCTTACAATGATGGAAAGACCTGTGTGTTGTCCAACTTCTTAAATCATAACCTCAATTTTGTCCTGCACATTGAATATAGTTTCTGTAATCCTAGATTCAGATCATTCAGGCAAGAAAAAACATCACCCAGATAGGCCAGTCGTCTGAGAAACTCGTCATCATGCAAGCGGTCAGACAAGTGAAAATGATGGTCAGTAAAGAAAACTTTAAGCTTGTCTCTCAATTTAAAAAAACATGTCAATACTTTGCCACTTCATAAGCAGCGCACTTCTGTATGTTGTAAAAGCGTTACATGGTCACTGCCCATATCATTGCATAGTGCAGAAAATACATGAGTTCAGGGAACTTGCTTTAACAATGCGAACCATTTTCACTGTAGTGTCCAAAACGTATTTCAAGCTGTCAGGCATTCCCTTGGCAGCAAGAGCCTCTCGGTGGATGCTGTAGTGTACCCAAGTGGCGTCGGGAGCAACTGCTTGCACGCGCGTGACCACTCCACTATGTCTCCCTGTCACGGCTTTTGCTCCATCAGTACAGATACCAACATGAGCAGCAGCTACGTTTGGCTACATATGGCCGTTAGTGGAACTTACGCGAGAGAGTAACGGTTAATGTGATTGGATGTTAATTATTTGACGAGGCTACCTGTATTTGACAATGTGTTGTTATATCGCTGAACACTTGATGGTTTAATTTTATTTTTGGGGCTACTCAGGCAAGAGAGAAAAACTCACCCAAATGTATAGCCCCCATTGGTAAATATAAATGGACTGTTTGAAAATGTGAAGATTATTTTTTTTTAAATACACAGCAGAAATATTATATATATATATTTTAATATGAATCAAATTTTTATTTGGCGTACCCTCGACGGCATTGTGCGTACCCTTGGGGGTAATACCTGGTGTAGATTGATGAGAAAATAAAAAATTAAATAATACATTTTAGAATAAGGCTAAATTCGGAATACTTTCCGAATGCACTGTATATGACTGAAGACATGAGCAGAATCATTTTTAACAACAGATTACAGGGTAGCCTACTCTGCTGACACTGACAAAATATCAATAAAAACGACGTTGTCCATGTAATAGGCCTATGAGAAGGGGAGACAAAGAGAATATGACGTCCATCTAAACTGGAGGAGGCCTCCTGAGAGGGGCAGCGGTTGCATTTTGACTTCTCACTGACAGCTGCAACTCAATCATCTATTTTAGGGATGAACGATATAATCCGTGAACATATCGGAATCGGACGATATTAGCTAAAAATTCCAACATCGGTATCGGCCCGATGTCTAGTTAAAAATGGATGTCAAAGCTGCCGTGCATACCTATATATGTTTTGTTTAACCTTTATTTAACTAGGCAAGTCAGTTAAGAACAAATTCTTATTTACAATGACAGCCTAGGAACAGTGGGTTAACTGCCTTGTTCAGGGGCAGAACGACAGAGTTTTACCTTGTCAGCTCGGGGATTCGATCTAGCAACCTATATAACATAGGTACATGACGTAATAACGCCACGTAAAATTTTGCGCTACACTTGCAACACAGCATCCCTAACCTAGCCCATAATTTCTGCTGTGTGGATCGAGCAGTCAACAAGTCGAGCAGTCATTTGAAAGAGTAAGAAAATTTCAGCGAGACAACTCAAAGGCAAAAACCATTAAAGCCAATGGTGACATTGCCCTTGACAATCAACCGTTCTCTGTCGTGGGTGATGTTGGCTTTCGCCGACTGGTCGAGCACCGGTACACACTACCAAGTGTGCTATTTTTCAGATGTTGCCCTACCGGAGTTACACAGTAATAGCGTCACTGCTATTAGCTTCATGACATACATACTATGGAACGCCATTTGCATGTCAAAAAAGATACAGTAGCACTGTCAAAGCTGTACAAAAAAGTCTGCAAACAAGCAAGCACTAGCCACGAACGATGTGTTTACTAAACCGCATTGGTAATAAAGCATAATTTGTTTGACCGCAACTTCTGGGGTAGCTAGCTTTAGCTTGGTACCTAGCTAGCACCAATACAACCAGCTTGAAAACAATGACCAGTGGAAACTGCAGTCATTTTCATTATTCTTAACAATGATTTAGGAATCCTTGTGAGTAAGTATTAGCTAGGTTGCCACTTGTTGTTCGCCTATTGAATTTGAACTTCAGTTCATGAAAATAAATAGCTAGCCAGCTACTTAACCCTGTTGCCCAAAGCTAACGTTATAAGCAGCCAGCTAGCTTCATCTGGCTAGTGACGCTCGACCGGACCGGAATTATATGTTGTGAGGCTAGCCACAATAAGGATTAGGCACAATAGTGGAATTTGTGCGGTGCCTTCAAAATAAAAGCATGTCATTGACAGTGATGCAACTGAATACAAATAGTAGAATTATGCCATACTTTTATTTTGAAGGCTAACCGCAAAGTCCACTTTTGTGGCTAATACTTATTGTGGCTAGCTTCACATAGATGGGTCCGACCACCATTAATCAAATAAGAACTGTCTTATAAATTAGGGTTATTTTAGATGATGACACCTAGCTATATAGTTAGCTAGCTAACTATAGCTACTGAAACAGATTGTCGATTTGCTATGTTTTTGGGGAAGAACATTGTTTGCATCCATGAGCTAGCCATCTATATATTTTTTAATGACCAACACTGTCAGTGCACGAGACAACTTCACCAGCATCATAGCATACGTATCGATGAATTGTTGTCACATATGAAATACGAGTGATAGTGTAATCAATGTGTAATAACAATGTAAAAAATGTATGAATGCGTTAAATTATTGTGTGACGTGCAGTCATATTCAGATCCTGGTTGGTCAACAAGCTTATTTGACGTGTATCTTTTTTGACACACAAAGACCCGAACGGCGTTCCATAGAAATCCTGGTTGAGAATGGAACTACTGAAGAAATTAACAAAACAGCACAGCAAGTAAGTGAAAGACATTTTTGATTATGTTTTACTGGTAATGGGGACATACGTAAATGCCAACAAAAAWTTMTTGGGGTCAGTGTGATGTCTGTGTGTGTGTAACCTTTATCTAGGCAAGTCCGTTAAGAAAAAATGACTGCCTACCCTGGCCAAACCTGGACAATGCTGGGACAATTGTGTGCCACCCTATGGGACTCCCAATCACGGCCAGATGTGATAGAGCCTGGATTCGAACCAGGGACTGTAGTGACGCCTCGTGCACTGAGATGCAGTGCCTTAGACCACTGTGACTGTGTGTGTGTGTTAACTATTTAACTGGACTAGAATGCTTAAAAGGCCACTAAAATTGTAAATAATCTATCTTTTTTTTTCGGCAAGGAAAATATCGGTATCTTTTTTTTGGTAAGGAAAATATTGGATATCGATGCATCACAAATCTATTTAGTTTTTGCCTTTTCCATCCGACTGCAGGCAACGCAATTTAAAACAATCCACACATTTTTATTTTGTAGGCTAGGGGAAGCTAATGATCATCTGTGGCCAAATCATGCTTTAGTAGCCTATTTTGCATGATTTGATTTATTCCTGTATAAACAGGAGTAGGCTAATTAGGCTAAATAATTTTGGCAATTTAATTCAATTGACTTAGGGAAAGCTTAGCTTCCCCTAGCCTTATGGACACGCCATCTATGAGCCTACGTCAATCTACTATCCCACATAGTAGACAATTTTACCTATTCTATTGGTCAGTTTGGAGAGAGAAATCGCCCAAAGACTCTGGGACAGTTGTGGGGTGATAGATCCCAAATTCAAATCAAAATCAAATCAAATTTATACAACAGTAGCTACATTTAAAAAAAACATTAAAAAAAATCTGATGCAACACATCAGAACATTTTGCTTAAAATGTTTATAAAATATTATTCCTCAACATTATTAGAGCAGCATTGCACAAAAGGCAGTCGGTTATGCGCGAATGTGTATTTGGCAACTGGAAAATGAAAGACAGTTGACAACCAATAGAACATGAGAGAAACAGGTTACTGGTTTCAATGGCATATGGAAGTATTTTATTTTATTGCCACCACTGATTTTTTGCCTATGCTACTTTGAAGCAAGGTAAAACATGCCTCAATATATGTAGAAAAACATTCAGGTTTCAAACAAAGTAGCTTTATGTTTTCCAAATGCATACTGCCTCCAGCTCATTGCAAAGTGGTGTGACGTGCTGATGTAGCCTGCCTTCCGTTGGCAATTTGAATGGCGAATTGGAAGTGCGTTTCAATTACCAGTTGAGAAACATGAACAGTAGCTCTTTTTAAATCGTGGCCCAAGCATTGTTTTTTTTATTTTTTTATTTTTTACACGTGATTGCATTTAGAAATGTTGCGCAATGATTGAACTTAGAAAAGCGCTGTCTGATAAGGGCTCTGTATCTATATACTGTGAGCATGTGATTAAATTGAGATGTGTTTGTAACTGGCCTACATTCAATATGCCATGCTGTGAAAGTGGAATTAAAAATGAAAAGCTGAAATGTCTTGAGTATTCAACACATTTATTATGGAAAGCCTACATAAGTTCAGGAGTAAACATTTGCTTAACAAGTCACATAATAAATTGCATGGACTCACTGTGTGCAAAAAAGGGACCTTACAGATAAAAAATACCAGTATGGTCCCTCAGTCGAGCACTGAATTTCAAGGGCTCCTATTGGTAGATGGGTGAAAAATAAAATAAAAAGCTTACCATGAATATCCCTTTGAGCATAGTGAAGTTATTAATTACACTTTGGATGGTGTATCAATACACCCAGTCACTATAAAGATACAGGCGTCCTTCCTAACTCCACTCAGGGATTTCACCATGAGGCCAATGGTGACTTTAAAACAGTTTGAGTTTAATGGCTGTGGTAGGAAAAAAACTGAAGATGGATCAACAACATTGTAATCACTCCACAATACTAACCTAATTGAGAGACAAAAGGAAGCCTATATAGAATACACATTTTCCAAAACATGCATCCTGTTTGCAACCAGGCACATAAGTTAATCTTGGCACACGGATCCCTTTAACGGGATCATTTTGTAAACAACCGCTGAATTGCAGAGCGACAAATTTGAAATAAATTACTAAAAATATTTATTTTCATGAAATCACAAGTGAAATATACCAAAACACAGCTTAGTTTGTTGTTAATCCTCCTATCGTGTCAGATTTTGAAAATATGCTTCACAGCGAAAGCAATCCAAGCGTTTGTGAGTTTATCGATCACTAGACAAAACATTACTTACAGCTAGCAGCAATGTAGATTGGACACTAAAGTCAGAAAAGCAGTAAAATTAATCGCTTACCTTTGATGATCTTCAGATGTTTGAACTCACGAGACACACAGTTACACAATAAATGTTCCTTTTGTTCGATAAATATTATTTTTATATCCAAAAACCTCCATTTGGTTGGTGCGTTATGTTCAGAAATCAACAGGCTCGAGCGGTCWMGAAGGGCAGACGAAAATTCCAWATAMTATCCGTAAAGTTRGTAGAAACATGTCAAACGMTTTTTATAATCAATCCTCYGGTTGTTTTTAACATAAATAATCGATAATATTTCAACCGGACGGTAAACTATTCAATAAAAGAGATAAAGAAAATGTTGAGCTACAACTTTCGCGCGCATTAACTAATCAAAGGACATTCAGCTATCCACTGACGCGTTTTGATAAATCTCGCTAATTTTTCAGAATAAAAGCTTGAAACTATGTCTAAAGACTGTTCACACCCTGAGGAAACCATAGGAAAAGGAATCTTTTATCCCTTTAAATGAAGGAAAGGCAGGGATTTTTCAAAATAAAAGGCACTTCCGGGTTGGATTTCCTCAGGTTTTTGCCTGCAAAATCAGTTCTGTTATACTCACAGACAATATTTTGACAGTTTTGGAAACTTTAGAGTGTTTTCTATCCTCATCTGTCAATTATATGTATATTCTAGCATCTGGGCCTGAGAAATAGGCAGCTTACATTGGGAACGTTATTTTTTCCAAACCCCCTAGCTGCAAAAAATGTCGCAAAGCAATTCACTTTTGGTCCTGAATACAAAGTTTGGGTCAAATCCAATACAACACATTACTGAGTACCACTCTCCATATTTTCAAGCATAGTGTTGGCTGCATCTTGTTATGGGTATGCTTGTAATAGTTAACTTCTCTAGGATAGGGGGCAGCATTTTCACTTTGGATGAATAGCGTGCCCAGAGTGAACTGCCTCCTACTCTGTCCCAGATGCTAATATATGCATATTATTATTACTATTGGATAGAAAACACTCTGAAGTTTCTAAAACTGTTTGAATGATGTCTGTGAGTATAACAGAACTTATATGGCAGGCAAAAACCTGAGAAAAAATCCAAACAGGAAGTGAGAATTCTGAGGCTGGTCGATTTTCAACTCATCGCCTATTCAAATCCCAGTAAGATATGGATCTGTTTGCACTTCTTACGCCTTCCACTAGATGTCAACAGTCTGTAGAACGTTGAATGAAGCCTCTACTGTGATGTGGGGCCGGATGGGGAGGTGTTTCAGTCAGTGGTCTGGCAGAGAGCCAGTTCCTGGTCACGCGCATTCCACATGATATCGCCTTGCATTTCATTACTTCTGTAGACACAAAGGAATTCTCAGGTTGGAACGTTATTCAATATTTATGATAACAACATCCTGAAGATTGATTCTCTACTTAGTTTGACAAGTTTATTCGACCTGTAATATAACTTTTTTAAGTTTTCGTCCGACGTTCGCCTGGACCTGCGCGAGCGTTTGGACATGGGTACTAAACGTGCTCGCAAAAGTAGCTACTTGGACATAATTAATGGACATTATCGAACAAAACAACAATTTATTGTGGAACTAGGATTCCTGGGAGTGCATTCTGATGAAGATCAAAGGTAAGGGAATATTTATGATGGAATTTCGTATTTCTGTTGACTCCAACATGGCGGAGAAATGTTGGTTATATCTGAGCGCCGTCTCAGATTATTGCATGGTTTGCTTTTTCCGCCAATTTTTTTTTAAATCTGACACAGCGGTTGCATTAAGAACAAGTGTATCTTTAATTCTATGTAAAACATGATTCTTTCATCAAAGTTTATGATGAGTATTTCTGTTATTTGACGTGGCTCTCTGCAATTTCTCCGGATATTGGAGGCATTTCTGAACATGGAACGTGGATATAAATATGCACATTATCGAACAAAACATACATGTATTGTGTAACATGATGTCCTATGAGTGTCATCTGATGAAGATCATCAAAGGTTAGTGATTAATTTTATCTCTATTTCTGCTTTTTGTGACTCCTATCTTTGGCTGGGAAAATGGCTGTGTTTTTCTGTGGCTATGTACTGACCTAACATAATCGTTTGGTGTGCATTCGCCGTAAATCCTTTTTGAAATCAGTTGGCTGGAAATCATGTTGGCTGGATTCACAACATGTTTAGCTTTAATTTGGTGTCTTTCATGTGTGATTCCATGAAAGATTGATTTTTATAGTAATTTATTTGAATTTGCCGCGCTGCATTTTTACTGGCTTTTGGCCAAGTGGAACGTTAGCATCCCACATACCCTACCTAGAGAGGTTAAGAACTGGGGCTTTTTCAGGATAAAATAAGAAACAGGGGCCTCCCAAGTGGCGCAGCAGTCTAAGACACTGCATCGCAGTGCTTGAGGAGTCATTACAGACCCGGGTTTGATCCCAGGCTGTGTCACAACCGGACGTGACCGGGAGTCCCATAGGGCGGCGCACAATTGGCCCAGCGTCGTCCGGGTTAGGGGAGGGTTTGGCCGGAGGGGCTTTACTTGGCTCATCGCGCTCTAGTGACTCCTTGTGGCAGGCCGGGCGCCTGCAGGCTGACTTCGGTCGTCAGTTGAACGGTGTTTCCTCCGACACATTGGTGCAGCTGGCTACTTAAGAAGCGCAGTTTGGTGGGTCATGTTTCGGAGGACGTATGACTCGACCTTTGCCTCTCCTGAGCCTGTCGGGGAATTGCAGCGATGAGACAAGATCAAAATTGGGGAGAGAAAGGGGGTAAAATACAGAATAAAAATTTAAAAAATTACAGAATGGAGCTAAGCATAGGCAAAATCCTAGAGGAATACCTGGTTCAGTCGGCTTTCCACCAGACACCGAGATGAATTCACCTTCCAGCAGGACAATAACCTAAAACACAAGGTCAAATCTACACTGGAGTTGCTTACCAAGAAGATGTGAATGTTCCTGAGAGGCTGAGTTAGTTTTGACTTAAATCTACTTCAAAATCTATGGTAAGACCTGAAAATGGTTGCCTAGCAATGATCAAGAACCAATTTCACAGAGCTCGAATAATTCTGAAAATAATAAATGGTCTAATGTTACACAATCCAGGTGTGGAAAGCTCTGAAACTTACCCAGAAAGACTCGCAGCTGTAATCGCTACCAAAAGGTGATTCTACAAAGTATTGACTCAGTGGTGCGAATATTTATGTGAATTACATATTTCACTTTCAATAAACTTAAAAACTTGTTTCCACATTGTAATTATGGGGTATTGTGTGTAAAAAAAAAWTTTTTAATCCATTTTGAATTCAGGCTATAACAAAATGTGGAATAAGTCAAGAGGTATGAATACTTTGTGAAGGCACTGTACAAAACGAATACACACAAGCGGCAATTTAATTCCACTAAATTAAGTAAATTAACCCATAGACCGGTAAGCAGGACTGGTCAAATGTATTTACATCAACTGGTATTCCCAACAATGAATAGGCTAAAAAGCATTATGTCGCAATGGGATTTTATCCCCCGGTCAATAGGTCGGGGCCAATTTTACTTATTGGCTCAACAAAACAAACATTTAAAAAAACAGCTATTACCAGTTAACGGAAACCCTGACACACAAAAACACAGTTACAGATTGCTCTCTGTCTCCCTGTGCTGTACCTCATGTGAAGTATACCACTTGAAACCAAGCCAGACGTTTACCTAACAGATTAATCCCTGTTTACCTTCTGGCACTGCAGGCAGCAGCCTCACCTAAAAAACACCTGGGACTACTACCGCACGAGAGAGGGGGAGAGAGCTACAAAAGATCTAGCAGTAAAACGGTGTGTGATGTTTTGATGTCTCCCCACAGGCCAGGTCACAATCCTACAGCTGTGCCTCTCTCCAACACACACACACACACACACACACACACACACACACACACACACACACACACACACACACACACACACACACACACACACACACACTGGCCTCCTGGTGAACCCAGAGGAACCTCCTCAGAGCCCTGTTAACCCCAGCCTGGCCCGCCCCCTCATAAAAACATAAAAAAGTATACTTCACAACATCACACACGTAGGGCTGCACAATTCATCTAAATTTAATCGAAATTGCGAGGTTGACATGTGCAATATCCATGTCGCAAGAGGCTGCAATTTTTTGAAGCCCTATAGTTTACTCTGTCATCTCTCTTTAGTCTCCCTCCCTCTCGAATGCGGCTGCTTGCTTTCCACACACACCATGCCCCGCCCCGTCACTCAAGCTGGCACAGCTGGCTGTTAGATTCACTCACTCAAGCTGAGTCTGCAATGCATGCTTCTGTTAGCTAGTCCATGCAGTCAAGAAACAAGGATGATGCTTATTCCAACTTTACTTCTTCACATCAATCCACATGTTTTCTGTATTATACTATTAGTTTGTGTATCTTTATCTACACAAACTGTTAGTTAGTCTTATCAAGCTTCACATGTGCCTAAAAAAAAGCAGCAGCCGCTAATGCTAATTGCTAACCAGCTAGCTAAGTACATTGAGCTAGAAAAGATTATGGAGCTAGGGCTAATCCTGCTGGTGGTGGTGGTGCAAACATGTTGCTTGTGCTAAGACATGTCCTGAATCAGAGAGAAATAGGTGAAGAATATTCTATTTTTTTTATCTGAATATAACATATTTTCAAAATAAATAAAATAAAAAGTTATTCGTCACAGATACAACGGGTGTATATTTAACCGTGAAATGCTTGCTTTACGAGCCCTTCCCAACAATAGAGTTAAAAGATGATACAAATAAAAAAAGTAACACAAAAGGAATAAAATTCACAAGAATGGAGCTGTATATACAGTTGAAGTCAGAAGTTAACATACACATAAGTTGGAGTCATTAAAACTAGTTTTTCAACCACTCCACAAATTTCTTGTTAACAAACTATAGTTTTGGCAAGTCGGTTAGTACATCTACTTTGTGCATAACAAGTAATTTTTCCAACAATTGTTTACAGACAGATTATTTCACTGTATCACAATTCCATTGGGTCATAAGTTTACAGACAAAGTTGACTGTTGCTTTAAACAGCTTGAAAAATTCCCCAAAATGTAATGGCTTTAGAAGCTTCTGATAGGCTAATTGACATAATTTGAGTCAATTGGAGGTGTACCTGTGGATGTATTTCAAGGCCTACATTCACACTCAGTGCCTCTTTGCTTGACATCATGGGAAAATCCAAAGAAATCAGCCAAGACCTCAGAAAAACAATTGTAGACCACAAGTCTGGTTCATCCTTGGGAGCAATTTCCAAATGCCTGAAGGTACCACGTTCATCTGTATAAACACCATGGGACCACGCAGCCGTCATACAGCTCAGGAAGGAGACGCATTCTGTCTTCTAGAGAGGAACTTACTTTTGTGCGAAAAGTGCAAATCAATCCCAGAACAACAGCAAAGAACCTTGTGAAGATGCTGGAGGAAACAGGTACAAAAGTATCTATATCCACAGTAAAATGAGTACTATATCGACATAACCTGAAAGGCCGCTCAGCAAGGGAGAAGCCACTGCTCCAAAACCGCCATAAAAAAAAGCCAGACTACAGTTTGCAACTGCACATGGGGACAAAGATGGTACTTTTTGCAGAAATGTCCTCTGGTCTGATCAAACAAAAATAGAACTCTTTTGGCACATGAAATAGACCATGTTATGGTTTTGAGGAAAAAGGGGGTGGCTTGCAGCCGAAGAACGCCATCCAACCGTGAAGCACGGGGGTGGCAGCATCATGTTGTGGGGGTGCTTTGCTGCAGGAGGGACTGGTGCACTTCACAAAATAGATGGCATCATGAGGTAGGAAAATGATGTGGATATATTGAAGCAACATCTGAAGAAATCAGTCAGCGAAGTTAAAGCTTGGTCGCAAATGGGTCTTCCAAAGGGACAATGACCCCAAGCATACTTCCAAAGTTGTGTCAAAATGGCTTAAGAACAACAAAAGTCAAGGTATTAAAGTGGCCATCACAAAGCCCTGACCTCAATCCTATAGAAAATGTGTGGGCAGAACTGAAAAAGCGTGTGCGAGCAAGGAGGCCTACAAACCTGACTCAGTTACACCAGCTCTGTCAGGAGGAATGGGCCAAAACTCCCCCAACTTATTGTGGGAAGCTTGTGGAAGGCTACCCGAAACGTTTGACCCATGTTAAACCATTTAAAGGCAATGCTACCAAATTCTAATTGAGTGTATGTAAACTTCTGACGCACTAGGAATGTGATTAAAGAAATAAAAGCTGAAATAAATAATTCTCTCTACTATTTCACATTCTTAAAATAAAGTGGTGATCCTAACTGACCTAAGACAGGGAATTATTACTAGGATTAAATGTCAGGAATTGTGAAAAACTGAGTTTAATGTATTTGGCTAAGGTGTATGCAAACTTCCGACTTCAACTGTAGCTATATAAAGTATTTTAGGTAGATATGTGCAAGAAGGCAGGGTAAAGTAGCTAAGCATCAGGATAGATAAGAGAAACAAAGAACAGAGTAGCAGAAGCATATGAGTGTTAAAGTGTATGTGTGTGTGGGTATTTGTCTTGTGTCGTATGCGTGTGTGTGTGCGCGTATGTAGTGTATGTAAATGTGTGCGGGTGTCAGTGTAGTGTGTTTATATAGTCTTGTGAGTGTGCATAGAGTCAGTGCAAGATAGGGTCAGCACAGATAGTCCGTGTAACCATTAAATTCATTATTTAGCAGTCTTATGGCTTGGGGCTAGACGTGGTCTCGGAACCTGTTGGTCCGAGAGCCAATGCTCCGGTACCGTTTGCCAGACGGTAGCAGTGAACAGACTATGGTTTGGGTGGCTGAAGTCTTTGCCAATTCTTCTGTCCTTCCTCTGACACGCCTTATATAGAGGTCCTGGATAGCAGGGAGCTCGGCCATAGTGATGTACTGGGCTGTCCGCACCAGTCCATCAAGATGCTCTCGATGGTGCAGCTGTAGAACTGGATGATTGAAGAGCCCATGCCAAATCTTTTCAGCTTCCTGAGGGGGAAGAGGCGCTGTCGTGCCCTCTTCACGACTATGCGGGTGTGTGTTGACCATGTTAAGTCTGTACAATACTGTGCAGCCGTATTCATTGACCTGGCCAAGGCTTTCGACTCTGTCAATCACCACATCCTCATTGGCAGACTCGATAGCCTTGGTTTCTCAAATGATTGGCTCGCCTGGTTCACCAACTACTTCTCTGATAGAATTCAGTGTGTCAAATCGGAGGGCCTGTTGTCCGGGCCTCTGGCAGTCTCTATGGGCGTGCCACAGGGTTCAATTCCTGGACCGACTCTCTTCTCTGTATACATCAATGATGTCGCTCTTGCTGCTGGTGAGTCTCTGATCCACCTCTACGCAGACGACACCATTCTGTATACTTCTGGCCCTTCTTTGGACACGGTGTTAACAACCCTCCAGACGAGCTTCAATGCCATACAACTCTCCTTCCGTGGCCTCCAATTGCTCTTAAATACAAGTAAAACTAAATGCATGCTCTTCAACCGATCGCTGCCTGCACCTGCCCGCCCGTCCAAAAGAACACATACTGGAGTTTTGTGGTAGGTACAGCCAACTAGCGCAAATAAATAGCATATTAGTATATATTATGCGATCTGTTAGATCATAGAAATGTAATGAGTAGGCTAATAAGTCTATATACAATGTGATCAAATGAGGTGAGATAAGGGAGGTAAAGGCAAAAAAAAGGCCATGGTGGCGAAGTAAATGCAATATAGTAAAACACTGGATGGTAGATTTGCAGTGTGAGAATGTGACAGTAGAGATAGAAATAATGGGGTGCAAAGGAGCAAAATAAATATTAATAAATAAATATAAATATAATAAATACAGTAGGGGGAGAGGTAGTTGTTTGGGCTAAATTATAGATGGGCTATGTACAGGTGCAGTAATCTGTGAGCTGTTCTGACAGCTGGTGCTTAAAGCTAGTGAGGGAGATAAGTGTTTCCAGTTTCAGAGATTTTTGTAGTTCGTTCCAGTCATCGGCAGCAGAGAACTGGAAGGAGAGGCGGCCAAAGGAAGATTGGTTTTGGGGGTGACCAGAGAGATATACCTGCTGGAGCGCGTGCTACAGGTGGGTGCTGCTATGGTGACCAGCGAGCTGAGATAAGGGGGGACTTTACCTAGCAGGGTCTTGTAGATGACCTGGAGCCAGTGGGTTTGGCGACGAGTATGAAGCGAGGGTCAGCCAACGAGAGCGTACAGGTCGCAGTGGTGGGTAGTATATGGGGCTTTGGTGACAAAACGGATGAAACTGTGATAGACTGCATCCAATTTATTGAGTAGGGTATTGGAGGCTATTTTGTAAATGACATCGCCGAAGTCGAGGATCGGTAGGATGGTCAGTTTTACAAGGGTATGTTTGGCAGCATGAGTGAAGGATGCTTTGTATGGGATAGGTCAATTCTAGATTTAACTTTGGATTGGAGATGTTTGATGTGAGTCTGGAAGGAGAGTTTACAGTCTAACCAGACACCTAGGTATTTGTAGTTGTCCACATATTCTAGTCAGAACCCGTCCAGAGTAGTGATGTTGGACGGGCGGGCAGGTGCAGGCAGCGATCGGTTGAAGAGCATGCATTTAGTTTTACTTGTATTTAAGAGCAATTGGAGGCCACGGAAGGAGAGTTGTATGGCATTGAGCTCGCCTGGTTCACCATCAACTACTTCTCTGATAGAATTCAGTGTGTAAATCGAGGGCCTGTTGTCCGGGCCTCTGGCAGTCTCTATGGGCGTGCCACAGGGTTTCAAATTCCTGGACCGACTCTCTTCTCTGTATACATCAATGATGTTCGCTCTTGCTGCTGGTGAGTTCTCTGATCCACCTCTACGCAGACGACACCATTCTGTATACTTCTGGCCCTTCTTTGGACACGGTGTTAACAACCCTCCAGACGAGCTTCAATGCCATACAACTCTCCTTCGTGGCCTCCAATTGCTCTTAAATACAAGTAAAACTAAATGCATTGCTCTTCAACCGATCGCTGCCTCACCTGCCCGCCGTCCACATCATACTCTGGATGCGTTCTGAACTTAGAATATGTGCCACTACAGAATACCTAGGTGTCTGGTTAGACTGTAAACTCTCCTTCCAGACTCAATCATAAACATCTCCAATCCAAAGTTAAATCTACGAATTGACTTCCTAATTTCCGCAAACAAGCACTTCACTCATGCTGCCAACAACCCTTGTAAAACTGGACCCCTCTATCGATCCTCGACTTCGGCGATGTCATTTACAAAAATAGCCTCCAATACCTACTCAATAAATTGGATGCGTTCTATCACAGTTTCATCCGTTTTGTCACAAAGCCCCATATACTCACACTGCCGACTGTACGCTCTCGTTGGCTGACCCTCGCTTCATTCTCGCCAAAACCCACCTGGCTCCAGGTCATCCTACAAGACCCTG
>NC_036873.1:5106163-5112316 GCF_002910315.2 Salvelinus sp. IW2-2015
CTAGGTAAAGTCCCCCCTTATCTCAGCTCGCTGGTCACCATAGCAGCACCCACCTGTAGCACGCGCTCCAGCAGGTATATCTCTCTGGTCACCCCCAAAACCAATTCTTCCTTTGGCCGCCTCTCCTTCCAGTTCTCTGCTGCCGATGACTGGAACGAACTACAAAAATCTCTGAAACTGGAAACACTTATCTCCCTCACTAGCTTTAAGCACCAGCTGTCAGAACAGCTCACAGATTACTGCACCTGTACATAGCCCATCTATAATTTAGCCCAAACAACTACCTCTCCCCCTACTGTATTTATTATATTTATATTTATTTATTAATATTTATTTTGCTCCTTTGCACCCCATTATTTCTATCTCTACTTTGCACATTCTCACACTGCAAATCTACCATTCCAGTGTTTTACTATATTGCATTTACTTCGCCACCATGGCCTTTTTTTTGCCTTTACCTCCCTTATCTCACCTCATTTGATCACATTGTATATAGACTTATTAGCCTACTCATTACATTTCTATGATTCTAACAGATCGCATAATATATACTAATATGCTATTTATTTGCGCTAGTTGGCTGTACCTACACCAAAACTCCAGTATGTGTTCTTTATAGGTTGTTCTCCATCTACTTTTTAAATAAGGAGCCAATTTGATGACAATTTGTTTTTCATGACTGACTATTTATTTCCATGACTGATCAAAACTAATTTTCTCATGGCTCTCTCTTGTCCCTCTGCAGAAGACATATGGCGAGCAATATGTTTGGAACATCGAATCGCAATAAAATCACAGTATCGAATCGCAATACATATAAATCGGCACCTTAATTAAGCAGACCAAACACATCCCATTAATGAGAGAAAATCAGCACAGAACCTTGTGGGATGCCAACAACCTGTGTGTGTGTGCCAATACTCGATGGGAGTACTCTCGTGAATGGAGGCTCCATGACAAGGACAGGTTTTTGCTCCAGACAAAATCAGTTACACACAACACACCTATCCTAGATAGATGATTCTTACCTCCGTTATCTGTCCTCTTGAGGGCGCCATCTTTGTGGGGGCACAGCTCACACCTCTGCAGAGAAAGGAGACAGGGGGGAGACATGGACCTTTAGCAAAACTCTTTACCATACAATTACACACAAAAAGATATACAGTGCCTTCAGAAAGTATTCATACCCCTTGACTTATTCCACATTTGGTTGTGTTATAGCCTGAACTCTAAATGGAATAAATAAAACAAATTATCTCACCCATCTACACACAATACCCCATAATGACAAAGCGAAAACATGTTTTTAGAAAATTTTCATATCGGTTACACCAGCCTAATCTCGGGAGTTGATAGGCTTGAAGTCATAAACAGCGCAATGCTTGAAGCACTGCGAAGGTGCTTGCAAAACGCACGAAAGTGCTGTTTAATGAATGCTTATGGCCTGCTGGTGCCTACCACCGCTCAGTCAGACTGCTCTGTCAAATCATAGACTTAATTATATCATTATAACACACAGAAATACGAGCCATAGGTCATTAATATGGTAGAATCCGGAAACTATCATCTCGAAAACGAAACGTTTATTGTTTCAGTGAAATACGGAACCGTTCCGTATTTTATCTAACGGGTGGCTCCATAAGTCTAAATATTCCTGTTACATTGCACAACCTTCAATGTTACGTCATAATTACGTAAAATTCTGGCAAATTAGTCGCAACGAGCCAGGCGGCCCAAACTGTTGCATATACCCTGACTCTGCGTGCAATGAACGCAAGAGAAGTGACACAATTTCACCTGGTTAATATTGCCTGCTAACCTGGATTTCTTTTAGCTAAATATGCAGGTTTAAAAATATATACTTCTGTGTATTGATTTTAAGAAAGGCATGATGTTTATGGTTAGGTACAGTCGTGCAATATTGTGCTTTATCGCAAATGCGCTTTTGTTAAATCATCTCCCGTTTGGCGAAGTTGGCTGTCTTTGTTAGGAAGAAATAGTCTTCACACAGTTTGCAATGAGCCAGCGGCCCCAAACTGCTGCATATACCCCGACTCTGTTACAAGAGAAGTGACACCATTTTTCCTAGTTAAAAGAAATTCCTGTTAGCAGGCAATATTAACTAAATATGCAGGTTTAAAAAATATAACTTGTGTATTGAATTTAAGAAAGGCATTTATGGTTAGGTACACGTGGAGCAACGACAGTCCTTTTTCGCAATGCCACCACATCGATTATATGCAACGCAGGGAACGCTAGATAAACAAATAATATCATCAACCATGTGTAGTTAACTAGTGATTATGATTGATTGATGTTTTTTTATAAGATAAGTTTAATGCTAGCTAGCAACTTACCTTGGCTTCTTACTGCATTCGCGTAACAGGCAGGCTCCTCGTGGATTGCAATGTAATCAGGTGGTTAGATCGTTGGACTAGTTAACCGTAAGGTTGCAAGATTGAATCCCCGAGCTGACAAGGTAAAAATCTGTCGTTCTGCCCCTGAACAAGGCAGTTATCCCACCGTTCCTAGGCCGTCATTGAAAATAAGAATGTGTTCTTAACTGACTTGCCTAGTTAAATAAAAGGTTCCATAAAAAGAAAACAACATTTTTGAAACCATGTATACTTGCACTATACAAGATGGAAGGGAGTTCCATGCACTCATGTCTCTGTATAATACTGGTATTTACTTGAATTTGTTCTGGACCTGGGCACTGTGAAAAGACCCCTGGTGGCATATCTGGTGGGGTGAGTGTCTGTGTGTCTTTACAACCATTGAATATATATTTTGACCCTGACAGTTTACAGTCTAAGCTAACACCAAGTAATTTAGTCTCCTCAACTTGTTCAACAGCCACACCATTCGTTACCAGATTCAGCTGAGGTCTAGAACTTAGGGAATGATTAGTACCAAAACAATGCTCTTAGTTTTAGAGATGTTCAGGAGCAGTTTGTTACTGGCCACCCATTCCAAAACAGACTGCAACTCTTTTAAGGGTTTCAGTGACTTCATTAGCAGTGGTTGCTTATGCGTATATGTTTGAATCATAAGCATACATGGACACACATGCTTTGTTTAATGCTAGTGGCAGGTCATTGGTCAAAATAAAAAAATCCTGAGTGGCCGAGTTACAGTTTTGACTTAAAGCTACACTGAACAAAAATATAAAACGCAACATGCAACAATTTCAAAGATTTTACTGAGTTACAGTTCATATAAGGAAATCAGTCAACTGAAATAAATTCATTAGGCCCTAATCTATGGATTTCACATGTCGGAATGGCCGATTAATAGGCCGATTTCAAGTTTTCATAACAATCGGAAATCTGTATTTTGGACACCGATTTGTATTTGTATTTTTACACCTTTATTTAACTAGGCAAGTCAGTTAAGAACAAAATCTTATTGACAATGACGGCCTACCCCAGCCAAACCCTAACAACGCCGGGTCAATTGTGCGCCACCCTTTGGGACTCCACATCACGGCCGGTTGTGATACAGCCTGGAATCGAACCAGGGTCTGTAGTGACGCTCTCTAGCCCTGAGATGCAGTGCCTTGGACCGCTGCGCCACTCGGAGCCCCAACACCTTACGGCACAACGCCTCTCCCCCATGTGACCTACTTGTTGTGTGTATGTACCGTCATGTATGTGTAACTGATCGATGCAGATATGCACACACACACACACACCACACACACACACACACACACACACACACACACACACACACACACACACACCACACCACACACAACAACATGAACATGTAAAGTGTAAAGTCTTTTGTCTGTAATGTATTTTTCGTTATGTGTCAGACGCCAGTAAGACTGTCGCCATTGGCATCAACTAATGCCGTTCTTAATAAATCAAATGAGTGCCTTGTTGCAAACAGTATTTTGTAATATTTGTATTACGTACAAGCTTCCTTCTTCTCACTCTGTCATTTAGGTTAGTATTGTGGAAAAACTACAATGTTGTTGATCCATCCTCAGTTTTCTCATATCACAGCCATTAAACTCTGTAACTGTTTTAAAGTCCCCATTGGCCTCCCTGTGGGGTACAGAAGTCATTCAGAAATCATGCTTAACACTGTTATTGCACACTGAGTGAGTCCATGCAACTTATTATGTGACTTGTTAATTAAGGACTTTTTAATACTTATTGACTCAAGACATTTCACCTTTTCATTTTTTATTAATTTGTAGAAATTTTGAAAAACATAATTCCACTTTGACATATGGGGTATTGTGTGTGCAGGCCAGTGACAAACATCTAAATTTCATCTATTTTAAATTCAGACTAACACAACAAAATCTGAAAAAAGTCAAGGGGTGTGAATACCTTCTGAAGGCACTACATACTATAGATACACACGCAAACATGTACCCTACTCCCTTTCTCTCATACACACTCTTACACACTCTTACACACCCAGTATTTTCAGTAATCACTGATCCAACACTATCAAATAGGTGTAAGTGGGCTTCGATGCCATAGCTCCCACATCCAGCTCTGTCATACTGTGTGGTTACTACTATGCGGAAGGGAGAGCCTAGTTGTCCCCAACCTCTCCTAAAAACACAAACCCACTATCTGCTGCCCAAGACGGTTTCCGTTTCCCGTGTGTGTGATAGAGCGAGAGTGTTGTGTGTGTATCCCTCCAGTCCTGCCCATTTCACACCAGCTACTCCCACCGGATGCCTACCATCCCTCACAAGAAAAAATAAGAAAATCCTCTTCCCGCCAATTTCTGTCCACACAATATCACAAGCGAGTATGACCGCACTGTTTAACTGTTTCTACAGCCAGGATGAGGAAAGTACAGGCAAGGATGCTGTTTTTTTCCCTATGAGAAATAGACTGTGGGGTTCTTAAGCATGTCTGATGCTACCATGGCTGACTGGCTCTGTCAGATCTTGCCACCGTGTAACATTTTACACTGTAATAACCAATGTACTACTTGTTTTGGATCCTTTAATATAAGCACCATACGGTACTCTTTGCTACCAGGTAGTTGCCAATTGTGTTGAGTACTTTGAAGTAAGTACCAAAAAGAAATAACACAATTTCCTATTAAGTACCGGCTAAATATTAGCGTAAACTGTAGTATAAAACACAGTGCTGAGAATACGGTGTTGATACTCTATTGGACAGACTCACCACTCTGGCTGCTCTCTCCTGAGATTCACACTTCCTGCAGAACCAGGGTCCAGTGGGCACCTGCACGATGCCATAGCACGCTGCAGAGAGGACAACACTGGGTTAATACCACACACCACGATGCCATAGCAGCACGCTGCAGAGAGGACAACACTGGGTTAATACCACACACCACGATGCCAATAGCAGCACTCTGCAGAAGGACAACACTGGGTAAATACCAGCACACCACGATGCCATAGCAGCACTGCAGAGAGGACAACACTGGGTTAATACCACACAAACCACGATGGCCAATAGCAGCACTCTGCAGGAGGACAACACTGGGTTAATACCACACACCACGATGCCATAGCAGCAACGCTGCAGAGAGGAACAACACTGGGTTAATACCACCACACCACGATGCATAGCAGCACGCTGCAGAGGACAACACTGGGTTAAATACCACACACCACGATGCCATAGCAGCACTCTGCAGAGAAGACAAACTGGGTTAATACCACACACCACGATGCCATAGCAGCACGCTGCGAGAGGCAACACTGGTTAATACCACACACCACGATGCCATAGCAGCACCTGCAGAGAGAGCAACACTGGGTTAATACCAACACCACGATGCCATAGCAGCATCTGCAGAGAAGACAACACTGGTTAATACCAACACACCACAATGCCATAGCAGCACGCTGCAGAGAGGAAGTACTGGGTTATTAAGGCAGGAGCAAACTGGTGAGGGTCCAAAAAATATGTGCATGGAAACACGCAAAAAAACAGTATAAACTGCAGGAAAATGTGCCTATTTGCAGAGTGCGGTTGTCACATGACCAACATTCTGCTAACGACATGACACCAGGCCAAGTATCACCAGACTGAGCGGTATCACCATACCGAGCAGTATCACCACGATACCACGGAGTAAACACTACCAGACCACGATAACCGTGACAGAGTATAACCACGAGTAACCGACTAACACACGATA
>NC_036873.1:5112341-5141072 GCF_002910315.2 Salvelinus sp. IW2-2015
GACAACACTGGGTTAATACCAACACCACGATGCCATAGCACTACTTGCAGAGAAGACACACACTGGGTTAATACCACACACCACAATGCCATAGCAGCACGCTGCAGAGAGGACAGTACTGGTTATTAAGGCAGGATGCAAACTGGTGAGGGTCCAAAAAATATGTGCATGGAAACACGCAAAAAAACAGATAAACTGCAGGAAAATGTGCCTATTTGCAGAGTCTGGTTGTCACATGACCAACATTCTGCTAACGACATGACACCAGGCCAAGTATCACCAGACTGAGCGGTATCACCATACCGAGCAGTATCACCACGATACCGAAGTAACACCACGATACCGAGTAACACCACGATACCGAGTAACACACGATACCGAGTAACACCACGATACCCGAGTAACACCACCGACCAGACATAACACCACAGATAAGATACGCCACGTACCAACACACAGATACCGACTAACCCACAGATACCGAGTGAGTAACACCACGATACCGACTAACACCACGATACCGACTAACACCACGATACCGACTAACACCACGATACCGAGTAACACCACGATACCGAGTAACACCACGATACCGAGTAACACCACGATACCACTGGGTTTAGTCAAATTTTGCCCTCAAAGTATTCATACCCCTTGAATTATTCCACGTTGCTGTGTTACAGCCTGAATTAAAAATGGATTCAATTGATGTTATTTCTCACCCATCTACACACAATACCCCATAATTAAAAAGTTCAAACGTATTATTAGAACATTTTGCTAATTTATTGAAAATTAAATATATAAATATCTAATTTACATAAGTATTCACACCCCTGAGTCAATAAATGTTTGAATCACCTTTGGCAGCAATTAACTTTGCACATCTGGCCAACCTGGATTGTATACTATTCGTACATTATTCTTCCCAAAATGTCCTTAATCTCTGTCAAGTTGATTGTTGATTATTGCTAGACAGCCATATTCAAGTCTTGCCATAGATATTCAAGCCAATTTAAGTCAAAACTGTAACTAGGCCACTCTGAACATTCAACGTCGTCTTGGTAAGCAACTCCAGAGTATATTATCTGGCCTTATGTTTTAGGTTATTGTTCTGCTGAAAGGTAAATGTCTCTCTCAGTGTCTGTTGGAAAGCAGACTGAACCAGGATTTCCTCTAGGATTTTGCCTGTGCTTAGCTCTAGATTCTGTTTTTTTATCCTTAAAAAACTCCCTAGTCCTTGCCAATGACAAGCATACCCATAACATGATGCAGCCACCACCATGCTTGAAAATGTGGAGCGTGGTACTCAGTGATGTGTTGTGAGGGCATTGCCCCAAACATAACGCTTGTATTCAGGACATGAAATTATTTCTTTGACAATTTTTTTGCAGTTTTACTTTAGTGCCTTATTGCAAACAGGATCCATGTTTTGGAATAAAATAAATATCTGTATAGGCTTCCTTCTTCTCAATCTGTCATTTAGGTTAGTATTGTGGAGTAACTACAATGTTGTTGATCCAAGTTCTCTCATATCACAGCCATTAAACTATGTAACTGTTTTAAAGTCACCATTGGCTTTATGGTGAAAGCTGAAACATGAGCGGTTTCCTTCCTCTCCGGCAACTGAGTTAGGAAATATGCCAAACTCATCTTTGTAGTGACTGGGCATATTGATACACCATCGAAATTGTAATTAATAACTTCACCATGCTCAAATTGATATTCAATGTCTGAGATTATATATATATATATTTTAAAAATCTATTTTCTTCTCTTTTTTTACCCATCTATCAATAGGTGCCCTTCTTTGCAAGGCATTGGAAAACCTCACTGGCCTTTGGTTGAATCTGTGTTTGAAATTCACTGCTCGACTGAGGGACCTTACAGATCATTGTATTTGCATTTTACATTTACATTTTAGTCGTTAAGCACAGACTCTTATGCAGAGCGACTTACATTTTCATACTTTTTCGTACTGGTTCAACGTGGGAATCGAACCCACAACCCTGGTCACATGGGGTATTTGTGGGGTACAGAGATGAGGTAATCATTAAGAAAAATAATGTTAGGGCCTCCCGAGTGGCGCAGCGGTCTAAGGCACTGCACCGCAGTGCTGTGTCGCAGCCGACCGCGACCGAGAGACCCATGAGGAGGCGCACAATTGGCCCAGCGTTATCCGGGTTAGGGGAGGGTTTCGCCGTCCGGGTTGTCCTTTTCCCATCGCGCTCTAGCGACTCCTGTGGCGGGCCAGGCGCAATGCACGCTGACACGGTCATCAAGTACAGTGTTTCCTCCGACACATTAGTGCGGCTGGCTTCTGGGTTAAGCGAGAAGTGTCAAAAAGCAGCGCAGCTTGGCGGGGTTGTGTTTGAGGATGCATGGCTCTCGACCTTCGCCTCTCCCGTCCGTACGGGAGTTGCATCGATGGGACAAGACTAACTACCAATTAGATATCATGAAAAAGGGGTATAAAAAAATATATATACAGTGGGGAGAACAAGTATTTGATACACTGCCGATTTTGCAGGTTTTCCTACTTACAAAGCATGTAGAGGTCTGTAATTTTTATCATAGGTAAACTCAAACTGTGAGAGACGGAATCTAAAACAAAAAATCCAGAATCAATTGTATATTTTAGTAATTATTAGCATTTAATTGCATGCATAGTATTTGATCACCTACACCTAGTAAACAATTCTGGCTTCTCACAGACCTGTTACTTTTTCTTTAAGAAGCTCCTGTTCTCTCACTTAACCTGTATAACTGACCTGTTTGACTCGTTACCTGTATAGAAAGACACCTGTCACACACTCAATACAAACAGACTCCACTCTCCATGGCCAAGACCAGAGAGCTGTGTAAAGGACATCAGGGATAAAATTGAAGACCTCACAAGGCGGATGGCTACAGGACAATAGGCAAGCAGCTTGGTAAGAAGCACAGCTGTTGGCGCAATTATTAGAAAATGGAAGAAGTTCAAGATGACGGTCAATCACCCTGGTCTGGGTCCATGCAGGATCTCACCTCGTGGGCTCAATGATCATGAGGAATGTGAGGATCAGCCAGAAGTACACGGCAGGACCTGGTCAATGACCTGAAGAGCTGGGACCACAGTCTCAAAGAAACCATTAGTACACACTACTTCCGTCTGGATTAAAATCCTGCAGCGCACGCAAGGTCCCTGCTCAAGCCAGCGCATGTCCAGGCCGTCTGAAGTTTGCCAATGACCATCTGGATGATCAGAGGAGGAATGGGAGAAGGTCATGTGGTCTGATGAGACAAAAATAGAGCTTTTTGGTCTAAACTCCACTCGCGTGTTGGAGAAAAAGAAGGATGAGTACAACCCCAAGAACACCATCCAACCGTGAAGCAAGGGTGGAAACATAATTCTTTGGGGATGCTTTTCTGCAAGGGGACAGGACGACTGCACTGTATGAGGGAGGATGGATGGGCCATGTATCGAGGATCTTGGCCAACAACCTCCTTCCTCAGTAAGAGCATTGAAGATGGGTCGTGGCGGGTCTTCCAGCATGACAACGACCGACACACAAGCCAGGGCAACTAAGGAGTGCTCCTTAAGAAAGCATCTCAAGGTCCTGAGTGGCCTAGCCAGTCTCCAGACCTGAACCCAATAGAAAATATTTGAAGGGAGCTGAAAGTCCGTATTGCCCAGCGACAGCCCGAAACCTGAAGGATCTGGAGAAGGTCTGTATGGAGGAGTGGGCCAAAATCCCTGCTGAGTGTGTGCAAACCTGGTAAAGAATACAGGAAACATATGATCTCTGTAATTGCAAACAAAGGTTTATGTACAAATATTAAGTTCTGCTTTTCTGATGTATCAAATACTTATGTCATGCAATAAAATGCAAATTAATTACTTAAAAATCATACAATGTGATTTTCTGGATTTTTGTTTTATATTCCGTCTCTCACAGTTGAAGTGTACCTATGATAAAAATTACAGACCTCTAAATGCTTTGTAAGTAGGAAAACCTGCCAAATCGGCAGTGTATCAAATACTTGTTCTCCCCACTGTATATGGGTAGAACGTATTTAGGCTTACCATAACAAAGGGGTTGAATACTTATTGACTCAAGACATTTCAGCTTCTCATTTTTAATGAATATGTAAACATTTTGAAATCCATATTTCCTCTTTGACATTATGGAGTATTGTGTGTAGGCCAGTGACACAACATGTCTATTTAATCCATTTTAAATTCAGGCTGTAACACAACACAATATGGTAAAAGTCAAGGGGTGGTGTGAATACTTTCTGCACAAAAAAAACTGTCCCTGATAGTCACACCTCTACTCAATACAACACATTGAATTTAACATCACACTTTCTACTGTATAATAGAAAAGGCTACTGCAGAAAAGATCTGATCTGCTCATATCAAAAGGCCTGCCGGTGATTGGGCAGGAGGAATATTTAATGCATAATGATCTGCATGTTCATTGTGGCAGTAAGGACCTATATGAAACCATCTTTAACCTACTATTCAGATAGCCTACAGACTCTCCCTTCCTCACACACACACTCTTGCTCACTAACTTATTCCCTCTCCCACACACACCACTCTCTCATTACCTCACATACACACAGCTCTCCCAAAAGTTAGGCACCAAACAAAAATGTAAAGATCACCAGAAAAAGCTAGTCATTTTTTATTCAGGTTTAGCTTAGAATTACATTGATTAGGCATATGCATCCAAACTTTGTAGCATCTCTTTGAATTGGCTATCTATCCCATTTCAGTTCTCCCATTGCATAGCCATGTTGTTAGCTAGCTAGCCAGGTAACATGACTAAACAAGGTTAGTTTGTTATAGAACCAAAAACTCATGGCCCAAGACATGGTTTATAAAACTAAATAAAAATATATATTCGCACTTCTCTTTTATAACTCAATGGATAGTTATTTTACAGATCTTCATGATTTACCTGGATTACCTATTTCAAGATCAAAACAGGGAATAGTGCAAATGGTGCCAGATCTGGCTGACACCTCCAGAGGTGGACATTGATGTATTGTGTCCTGGTAGACCGTGCTACAACGGTAAATCACTTGACATAACATGGACGTTTTTAATAAAGACATGTTATAGGCAGGAAACATATATATATATATATATTTTTTAATGGCAGGGTACTAGATGAACGTGTCCGATAAAAAAAAAACTCTTTGCTTTCTGTTTCTAAACATTTTGCAACAGACTGCCAATGTGCCAGCCCGGTGCTCTACTGAACATAACCCAGGTGTAGCCTATACACCAAGCTCATGGGAGTATTTCCCCTATTGGCACTAAATCGTGGTCACCACTGAGTCTGAACATGCTGCACTCCAGATACCTCTGCCGTCCTCTCAGATTATCTCACATCTGACTGACTCACGTAATCCACTTTAATGAACAGAGATAATCCACTGACAATAAAAAGGGTATTGTTATGCTGTCTATTGTTGGGGACAGAGGGGTCAGTTACAACGGCGTCAGTGTGTTGATTAGCTATTGATTAATTCACATGTAAAACATATAGGCTGTGTTTAATAACATGTACAAATAGGTGTGTTTAGTTTATGTATGTTTTGGGGCGGCAGGTAGCCTAGTGGTTAGAGAGTTGGACTAGTAACCAAAAGGCTGCAAGATCAAATCCCCGAGCTGACATGGTAAAAGTCTGTCGTTCTGCATTTGAACAAGGCTTTTAAACCACTGTTCCTAGACCGTCATTGAAAATGAGAACTTGTTCTTAACTGACTTGCCTAGTTAAATAAAGGATAAAAATAATAATAATAATTTTTTCTGTAATGTCTTTTTCGTTATGTGTCGGACCCCAGGAAGACTACCTGTGGCTAGCTAATGGGGATCCCAATCAGATCTAAATATGTGTATGAAGACATATATTCAATCACATGACAACGATCAACAATAAAAAATACAATTACTGGGCAGTTTTTCTGTCTCACAATGCCAAAATCACCAATATTGACTGTGTCGACTGGATACCTAGTTCTGATTGTGACTTTGTCAACAGAATCTGAGTGACGTTGACATTGTTGTTTGGGTCAGTGTATTACAGACACACTTGGTACACAGGTTCATTCTGTCAAACTCAGTAGCTAGCTAACAATATTTTGACAACATACTGTAGCTAGCTAAATACTTCACCGCGTGGCACTATTGTTTACAAAACCTATCTAGGGGGGAAAAAACCATTGGGGAAATAATGTGATTTGCTTGCGGGAAATCATTACGGATAAAACGTTAACTAGTGTGGTAAGACAAATTAAGTAACATGTTAACGTTAGTTAGCTAGTTTGAGCTATGCAATGCCATTTCAACGAATTGTATAGCCAGGCTACACAGCCAATGTTAACTACAGAAATCCTTCCTAGCAGATTGTAACGGGCTAACGTTCATGTGATGGCCCATTAGCCTTACATGGTAGGTAACGTTACTGTTTCGCGTAGCAGAATTTTCGACCAACCTGAACGTGGCAATACTGTACTATCTTCGTTCTCGATTTGACCAAACATGTATCAAACAGTACATATCCGTAACGACTAATGGAGCATCACATTAGCCTGTTACAAGCTGTTAGCTATAAAAATACTACCCATCTAACTAGTTAACGTTAGTTAGCTAGTTACCTTAGCCAACTTCATACCTACTAGATAGGAAGGCTAACTGGCTAGATAGGTCATGACAAACGCGCAAACAGTCGATTGGATATAACTAGCTAACGTTACAGTAACTAGCTATAACCTTGCTTATTAGCTATTGTACCTAGCAAAATGAGTTAGCTTAGCTAGCTAATGTTACTAGCTAGCTTCCTGGCAGACCATCAACCGCGCTACCTAGCCTGAGCTAGTTATCGGATGTTCGTCAAGCAAATTCCATGTTTAATGTTTTGGATTTTATCCCGTGTTTACCTTGATGGACTGCAACATTGCAGCCGTGACCGTCACAGTATACTAGAGGGTTTTCTGCCCAGCCTCTCTCGTCTGAGCACACGCAGCAACCTCCAATCATCTCCTTCATATTATTCGCCAAGAAGTCGTTGTCCGCTGCCAGGCACAGCTCGCCGGAGACCATTTACGGAGAAAGTGGACATACGAAGACAACAAAGATGCGCCGAAACCTTTGCAGAAGTTCCTCATCTACCCAGTGTGACAGCGCTTTAGGTCTCACTTGGTCGAAAGATCATGTTTTAGTCGTGTTTACATTCCGTTTTGACACCGTATTTTTTCCACTTTAGTGAAGGTTACACACATCGCGAGCAAGATGAAGCGGCCCGTCGGGAAGTGGAAGTGCGTAAGCACGCACGGCGCGTGACAAGTCAGAAAGGATGGATACGATTTGCTCAGAGAGTGTTACCAATGTGCACGGCGCCATTTTGGTTCCAAATGGCCTTTTAAAACGAATGTGTTGTGAAGGAAACTGCTTGGAAACTTTGTAACAGTACAATGCTTGGTTGTTACAAATGACGATTGACTATTGTCAACATTGTATACATCAACATGAGTTATTTACAAATATGAATTAAGTTATTATAACAAAAACATGAATGAATATTACTCCATTGTTTATGTAGGCTGTTGTTGTCATCTGAGACTTTGTAAATAGCCTTTAGATGTAGCCAAGGTCTATTTAAAGTCATATTTAGAAAACCTAGACATAATTTTGCTCTCAAAGAATATACTGTCATTTATTGAGCACTAGGACATTGTAACTATGGAAATAAATGCTATTTGCATATGAAAATGTCATGGTTCCACACTATAGTAGCCTATGCACATCTGACAGTGTGCCTTTACATTAGGCCTAAATAAAACATAGACTTGTCTGTTTGTGCCACTGTCATTGCCTTTCAATGTCATTTCACTCTCTTTTTTCTCTCTCTCTTCTCTCTGTTGTGTGTGTGGGGGGGTGAATGTGTGTGTGTGTGTGTGTCTGTGTGTGTGTGTGTGTGTGTGTGTGTGTGTGTTGTGTGTGGGTGTGTGGGGTGTGTGTGTGTGTGTGTGTGTGTGTGTTGCAAAATGGAATAAGGAATAGGCCATGTGAGAAAAATGTGTGTGGAATTACTCTGGCGTTCGAAAGAGTATTACTCTCAAACATTGTTGCTTGAATTTTCAGTTAGAGAAAAACTTGGAAGGCTATATAAGCCTAGCTACATACACCATGAATGGAGCTGAAATAATCTATACTCTGAATTGTGGATGTTTATTTTACTTATTTATTTACTTGGTTTTTATTTCTCTTTTCTAACGCCTATGCCTATGACACTTGTGTTGTCTTTAATTCGTGAAACACTCAACAGTTAGATTATGAGCTAAATTAAATCCGAAATAACCTATTAACTGTTATCTTTAAAGAACACATCTGGGCATATCAAATTAAGACTTGTTTTTGCAATTTTTACTTATATTAATTAACTCAATAAATTGCTTCCACTTTACACAATAAATGAAAACGTGAAATGCAAAAGCACGCATCTAAATAAAATTGCACTTCACTTTTGTTTTAAAACCTTGTAATGACATAATCTTGGTTGAATCATTCAGAGAAGCTGCACTCTGCAACAAGCAACATGCATGGGTTTATTCTGCAAGCGCATCTGCCAGCCGCTTGCGTCACTGTCTGCGAGCCCTCAGAAGTCTCCCGCTCCCTCCCGGTTTGGTTTCCAGAGAAACGTAATGACTTGCCAATAATGCGCGAGAGCACACGAGCGTCCTCCGTGTAATATGGAGAGCGAGATGTCCCCGGGAGGGGCTCCCTATTGTTGGCTTTAATTTCAAATTGCTCAAATGCTCCAGTCCACAAGGCACCGCAAAAAAACAAGGATAAAAAGGGGAAGAGAGGGAAAGAAAAAAGGAAAAACAGGGAATTGTGTGTGGCAGGGGAAAACCTATTAGAGTTGGCGAGAACAAAGGGAGGCGGGGGGGGGGCAGCTGTCGGAGGGTTGGAGGCTACTGAAACACTGAAATAGCAAATTATTTTTACAACTTGCACTTGATTAAAGTCTAAGTCTGCCCGTACATGTGCTCTCTTCGTGCTCAAAGAGAAGAGGGCCCGTGCATTGGCGAGATAAAATTACCTCTGCGCTGCTTCCTATTAAAATGTAGTGCCTCTATAACGGATTTACTAATGGAAACTACGGAGGTAATTTGTAGGCTTCCTTTTAGAGTGACGTGCACTGCTGAAAGGGGTCAGTGTCAAATATATAGGAAGAAAACTCATATAGGCCTATAACAAACATAGGTCTAATATATCACATAGGCATGGTAATAACCAATGTTGCACAAAATAGTAGGCTAACCTTAGGCCAATGTAGCATGCACATATGAAATTAAGTTGTGTAATTTCGTAGGCCTATAGCCTATAGGCTAATCCACTGCACAACATTGCAGTTACTTTTGGTCATGAGCCTATACAACTCAATAACTTTGGTTGCCTACTCGATTGAACTGTGAATATCCTCAATATTTAAAATTCCTAACTTGGAAATATTGGCTATATTTTGGAAATTATTTTTCAATGTATTTTAGAAAATAGCCAACTGAACTGTAATATCTTCTTGCATCAACATCATATGAACTCCCTCACAACTTGTAAAATGTATTTGGGTGTTCCACAGCTTATATGACATGTTGTTTGTTGTGGACATGGTTGGCGTTTGGGACGTGGGGTTGAGCTTGTGAGCAGAGCTGATGACTGATTCATGAGACTTGCCGCTTTGCAATCGGCACAATAGGTAGCCTCTCTCATGTTTCGCCCTGACCTGCCCAATTTTATCTCCACTGATGTAGTAGGCCCACACTTTAACGGTTAAATAGAGTGAGAGAGATATGTTAACATATGTTTCCCATGCCAATAAAGCCATTGAATTGAATTGAATTGAATTGAGAAAGAGAGAGAGAGAGTGTGTGTGTGTATGTGTGTGTGAGAGAGAGAGAGAACTTCTGTGAGTGTACTGTTAATTTTTGTTGTTTATTTCAATTTTGTATATTATCTACTTCACTTGCTTTGGCAATGTTAACATGTGTTTCCCATTCCAAAAAAGCCCTTAAATTGAATCGAAATTGAGGGAGAGAGAGAGAGAGAGAGAGAGAGATGCAGACATTTCTGCATCTGAAAAACGGTCCTTCCCGTCAGTATTTTCTGTCAATCAGTGCCACTCGGATCCAAAGTCAGATAGAAGTTTGAAACTATTGTTGTTGATATCTTGGATCTAATATCAGATGTTATATATTTCTCGTTCAAGTTGTGCACGTTTAGAATATTATTTATGATGAAGGCTATAGTATTTGTCAGGGTCAGGAATTTCTTGTTTAGAAAATCGACAACATAGCAGAAACAGTTGTCCTGACTCCAAACTGCTGCCCCTGCCCCTGACAACGTGAAATGTAACCCTTTTCATTGGAGAAAAACTCTAAACGAATTTACCCCATTCACTCCAAAACAATGCCACTAAAAATAAAGGTTCTTCTTTGTGTTTACACTTGGCCTATATGTTTTTAACCGAATTAAGTCAACCACATAATTATAGCTTTCCTGTCTTTGTCTTTACACACCCCTTTTGTATCGCTTGTTACATTTCATTAACTGTACCTTTTGGGCTTATGCTCAATGACTGGGGTAAATAGTTAGAAGCCTAAATATTTTTTTCAGCTTAAAAATGTACAATATCAGTTGTCAGTGACAAAATAAAAAACACTTGTAATAAAATGTTTAATGTTGTGTGAAAGAAATTGGGAAATCAGAAAATAATAAATATGCATTTTGATAGGCTGCTTTCAAAGTGTATTTTAATTGGGCAGCGTTTGGTAGGCTGCTTTAAACGTGTATTTTAATTGGACAGCGTTTGGTAGACTGCTTCCAACGTGTATTGTAATTGGACAGCGTTTGGTAGGCTGCTTTCAGCGTGTATTGTAATTGGACAGCGTTTGGTAGGCTGCTTTCAAGGTGTATTGTAATTGGACAGCGTTTGGTAGTCTGCTTTCAGCGTGTATTGTAATTGGACAGCGTTTGGTAGGCTGCTTTCAAGGTGTATTGTAATTGGACAGCGTTTGGTAGGCTGCTTTGAAGGTGTATTTTAATTGGACAGCGTTCGGAAACCAGCACTGGATGTTTATATGGATGTGCATACCGCTCCACTAAAGGCATTTGGAAAACACAATTTACTACCAATGAGTTGTTGTATTAAATATGTCCTCCTGTCCTCACACTTTGTCTTCTACTTCAGACAAATGATAGCCAACGGTATCTGGCAGTATTCTGTTCAGTCGGGAGATTGGTTATTAGCACGGGCAAAGACCATAGGCTACATTAAACCAACATTACATGACTGCGTGGCTGTCCTGTTTCATACGACACTCATGGTGATGGGGGTTGGCTTGCATGCGGCCTGGAGGCCTAAGGGCTGTGGGGATTAAGTGGGAAACCCGAAGGCTCCACAGAGTAAAGACCTATAGACAAGCTTCCACTCCGTGGAATACGAAGGAACAGGTTTGAAAAACAATTGTGTAATCGAACTCTAAATAAGAAAATACGCTACGTTGCATCTATATTTATAAAATATTATAAAAAATTACCAACCCCAAAAAGTGAATACATTTTTTAAATTTTTGTTTAATATTGAGCAAATAATTGGTCTATTTAATGTCTAGGCTATGTCACATTTCGTACAATTATGTCCCATGCAAGCAAAATTGTACAACTTTCACACTGTTGATGTGGGAAACCTTCTCTCTAGTTGAGAACTAAAACAAAACTGTGGATGGGCAATCGGATCTACACATGGGGAGACTTACCCTGAACCAGATAACCTGGAAGGTAAACCAGGTTGAGATGTGAGAAACAACTCCACCAACTCCAAGGTCTACTGCACGTCTCTCTCTCTCTATTTTTTTTTTTTAACAATTCAACTTAAGGTCTTTATTGGCAAGGGAAACATATGTTAACATTGCCAAAGCAAGTGAAATATATAATAAACAAAAGTGAAATAAACAATAAAAAATTTACAGTAAACATAACATTACAAAAGTTCCAAAAGAATAAAGACATTTCAAATGTCATATTATTTCTATATACAGTGTTGTAACGATGTGCAAATAGTTCAACTACAAAAGGGAAAATAAATAAACATAAATATGGGTTGTATTTACAATGGTGTTTGTTCTTCACTGGTTGCCCTTTTCTTGTGGCAACAGGTCACAAATCTTTCTGCCATCTCTCTCTCTCTCTCTCCATTTAACCGTTAACGTGTATTAAATTCAAAGGGCTTTATTGGCATGCGAAACATATATTTACATTGCCAAAGCAAGTGATATAGATAATAAACAAAAGTGACATAAACAATAAAAAATTAACTCACAAAAGTTCCAAAGGAATAGAGACATTTCAAGTGTCATATTATGGCTATAGTGTTGTAACGCTAAGGAAGCACCTGAGAGAGACGAGAGCTTTTCTTTCTCTTCCGGGGGAGCGGAGAGGAGACCGTGGGACAGCGGGGGAGGAGCGGGGGAGGACCATCATCATTAGGAACACTCCTTGAATGAGTTTGGGCGCATTTGCGTTAGGCTCTTCCACCCTCCACAAGTTTCTGTTAATAACAACTATTCAATTGATGTATCTGCATTGACAGAGTGGGTTACCAGATATAGCCATCCCATCTCCACATTTAGCCTAGTTGGATATACTTTTTCTATGTCACGTTTTAGGGTATATACCTATTTTTCGTCAAGATTCAACGTTTACATTTCGTGTAGCCTGCATTGCTATAGTCAGATTTAGGCAACGTCCCTCTTCCCAGATTTTCTTGTTTCAAGCCTATGTGTTTCCCAAATCATAGTTGACGTGGGTAGAGTAAACATAAACACTGCCCGTCTGGTCCTGCCACTCCTCTGCAGCCGACCTCAGTGTGTTCTATCCCCGTCAGAGTGGCAGAGGAACGTCCCTATATAACCTCAGGCCTGGAGGATTATTTCATACATTTACATGTCAGTCATTTAGCAGACGCTCTTATCCAGAGGGACTTACAGGAGCAATTATGGTTAAGTGCCTTGCCCAAGGGCACACCGACAGATGTGTCACATAGTTGACTCAGAGATTCGAACCAGCAACCTTTCAGTTACTGTCCCAACGCTCTTAACCACTAGGCTACCTGCCGCTCAATAGGGTCATACACCATCCATACACACAGCACATTTCCTCATGGTAAGACCTATTGGCATCCTTTGGAATTATTTATTGCTTTTATTGATAGACACAACATTTTAGCTAAACTACATATAGGCTAGCCTATATCCCTGTTCATAAATGACATATAGACAGTGTACATTGTGTGTGCTCTGATTTGATATGTTTAAGATTTTAAAGACATTTGGATGCAACAATTATTTTGTTAAAATGTTACCAAAAAAATCGTACAAATGTTAGATCAAATAGTCACATTTTACTTCTACATTTTAAGTAAAATAATCCTGCTGCAATTAAAACTAGATTCCCACTATAGTCCTATATCTATCTCTCCACTGTCAATGAAATACAGAAGCCAGCTATATGTTAATGTCTATATTTGATTGTAATTTATATACAATTATTGCATAGGACTAGGCCTATATTAAATTACATTTTGTATCAAATATACTATTTATTCACTAGGTCACTACCCACTTCATAATTGTAAATAGTGTAATACAGTCCATTATTAATTCCTCTCTTATTACTTAAATTACATGTTATATTTAATTGACTATTTTTATTGTTATTATTGATTAATGTACTGCATTGTTGAGGGAGCTAGCCCAGAAGCATTTCGCTGCACTTTTTATACCTAATGTGAACTCTGTACGTGACAAATAACATTTGATTTTAAATAAATTACTTATTTTAAGTAGCCTAGAATAGCATGATGGGGCTATTAAGCTGTTAGATGTGGTATAAATGATGGGCTTGGACGTAATGAGTGAGTTGCGGTGGTGTTGGCGTGCTGTAACCGAGGCTACATGTTGAGCTTTCCTAAAAACATGAGAAAGTAAAAAACAAGAAATGCACACGAAATGACAACGTGTTTAGGCCTAGTAGCCTTTACACGAAAACTCATTTTTGTGTGAAATGAAACTCCTTCCAAAACTTGTGCCATACACGAAATGTCGAGGGAATGGGTCATGCTTAGCTCTGACAATAATTCACATTCCACACATCTACAGGAGCAGAGTAGATGCCTCAGACACTACAGTGGCAACAGCCTGCATACCTGTTGGACATGCATGCTCTCTCCTCTTTTCTACGCTCCTATCCTCTCCTCTCCTTACTGGTGCCTTTCTGGTTGCCTGGAAAGGAGCATTTCCTCTTGCTCTGCTTGTGTAACGCCAAGGCACAGGAAAACACAAGCAGACACAACATGGTGGGCTGCACGGTGGGGTGAGGGGTGAACACAGCCCACCCCCCACCCCCCAGCTCACACTTCAGGCTCAGGTTGCATGTAAAATCGCATTCTTAGGGGGATCGGACCCAAGGAATTCATTTGTTTTGGCACGGCTAGTGAATTTGAACCGTAAAAAGCATACTCTCCGCAAGTGGTTCGAGCAAGTGTCTCCATTAAACTCAATGCAAAACAAATGACATGGAGCAGGGTGTGGGACAGGGACATGTTTAGTAAAACACCACGAGTTGGGTGTTAGAGAAGCAAGTTGGTTTAAAGGGTTTAAGGTTGTTGGATTTCAGAGTTTGGGTTCTAGTGTGAAGCCCTCCCCTCCGCACTTCAAACCACGGGTTTTGCTTTTCCAAAAAAACTACCGAAACATGAACTATAGAGTTATTATTCCATTATTTAATTATGGTTGAAGGATTTCCGTTTTGCGGTGTGGTTTTCACACATGGGAAACACACACACAAACATAGGCCATAATAGAATAGCCTGCCCTCACCCCAACACTGTTTGGGACGTTTTAAAGTCTTGTCCTCAATATTTCCATGTAGGCACACCGTAAGAAAATATATTGAGATTCAGTCACAATGATTCGTTTTATCTAGCCAAGTCAACTAAACTTGCCAAATGTATTTAATAAAGTTGAACTAGCAAAAACAATGTGTTTACTCAACTTATGAAATCAAGCTAAGAACTACGTGTTTACTCAACATAGAAATTCATAACCAATAAGGCAAAACAACTGAAGCAACATAACAACAGTGTTGACTGAAATTGTCAAGTTCAGATAACTTGTATTTATTTCCTGGGGGTGGGGCTCATTACAATAATAGCCAGCAGTTAATTATTACATTTACATTTTGGTAATTTAGCCATTCAATGGAGGAAGATAAACAACCACATGTAAAAAGTAACAAGTAAAACGTTTATTTAACCATTACTGAGAATGCTTTGTAGCTAAAGTGTTCTGTTGGTTGGTTGACATTACTGAGTGCACTGCCAGTTTAGAAACTGGCGAAAAAGCTCGCAATGAGCAGTAGACAGATGGGAACATAAGGTTCTCTACTGAAATCTCTATTATATCATTTCAAAGACTTAGTCGGTTCTGAAATGTGTCCTTTTCTAAGTAGTTGGTTCAACTGTATAGGAAGTTGACAGGACATACAATTTTAAGGCAGCCAGGTTATAAACATTGGTAAGTTAAAACAACTAAAAGTTGTGTTTTTCTGCCTATCAAATACTTGTCCTCTCCACTTGGTAATTTGTCAAAACAACTTGAGTAGCTTTGTCAGGACAACTAAAAAAAACTAAAAGTGACTAAAAGTATCAAGTTCACTCAACAAGTTATTAAATCCACGTTTGTCATTTCCACTTACTTAGGTTGACGTTAACATGACATTTTAATGCAGCCTGGTAACAAACCTTTGTAAATTGAGTCAACAAATATATTTTTTACAGTGCATAATTTGATATAGAAACTGCATTTATGTGCATAATGGAACGTCGATGTGTGTTGGGTTATCCCTTCGAGTACACACAAAAGCCTATTCTACTGGCCCATATATATTTGTCAATGTATCACTCTGCATGTATATCATAAAGACTACCCGAGTGCAACCACATAGCCTACTGTAGTCTATAAAGGCCCAGAAAAGTGTAAACGAGAGGGAAACATTACTCTTGTTCTTTGTTCCTCATTGTTTTCCTGGAAGAGCGCGGACATGTGTGTTTGTGTGTGTGTGTGTGTGTGTGTGTGTGCGTGTGCGTGTGCGTGCGTGAATGACTGAGTGTGACTGTGTGTGACTGTGTGTGTGTGTCCTCTTACCTTCCACTCGCTGTAATCCACCAATCTCCTCCATCAAACCTCGCGCTCAGCCATGTCCTCGCCAAAAGCACGCGTGCACATTACAACAAACATATCTATCCGCACGAGTGATGAATGTGCGCCCCGGGAAAGGCACGAGGCTAGTCTACCGGTCGGGCCGCGGTATTCCCCCGGTATTATAGAGCCTCCATGTAGCACGCTGCTGTAGCCTCCGCTCTGGAACCCTTGTTGGTGAGTCATTTGCACTCGTCCGGCCGGCTGGGCTAAGCTCAGGGGGAAAGAGAAGAGAGGGACCGAGTGGGCTCCTCTCACAATGGGCCGGAGAAACGCAGGCAACACCAGACGCAACTTCTGAATAGCCTGTAGCAGCTGATGGGAATATCGCTGTTAAATACCGAAGTGCAACACAAAACGAAGAAGCAGCCCAAAAGTTTAGCTTATATGCAAACAAAGTGTAATGGTACAAATGCGTGGTACATTAAAAAAAAAAAAAAAAATCAAAACGTTGGTTATTCACTCCCAAATACCTAGAGCAAGAAAATACCCAGCTGCAACGGGGAGGCTAAGAGCACAGGGGAATAGCACCGACCATAAACAAACAGGCCTACGCAATCCATTATTTTAGGCTTCAAAATATTGTATTTGTTGTATTTTGATTAATTCTTTTAGGCTATTAACTTCTTTAAAATGTTGGCCAGTAAATCTAAAAAGGATGCGCTGTAGGCTATCACATCTTCTGAAATGAGGCAAATGAAGTTCACAGTAATTTACCTTATTAAACACATAAGCCTAATTATAGAATAATGCATCAAGTGTGTATAGCCTACAACATGAGAAATATATATATATATTTACACATTTAGTCAGCTGGTTGTATGGGTTAGGTAAAGGGTTAAAATGTAGCCAAATAAATACAACAATTACAGTCTACTTTGTACATTTTTTTTATTGCCCTTTAGGTTGATCCGATGGGCACGTGATATTCACCCAGTTTACATGTACGTGTGTGTGTGTGCGTTTTGCATCATCACACCGTTTAAATATCTGTTGTATGACATAAAATGCCATGTTTTACCATTGATTCATTCAGGGAACGTCCATAACGTGTAGAAATTCAAGTAAATGTAAGGAATTTGTAGAATATAGAATGACGAGTAGTGGGCTAAAAATCATAGTGTCAATTACTGCACCATTTTTGATACCCCTATAAATTATTCCTCACAGCCCCTGTGAACCTTTATTTTTGTTTTATTCATAAAAGGCTCGTTAACCTTTTGGTTACGACAGAAATGATGGTTATGAGAGCTAAAATCGTTGTGTCCAATCAGACTAGATTTATGATGTTGGCCTGGAAACCCTGTGATTTGCTCTATGCCTGCATTCCCTCAATGTTGGAGATACAGTGATAAGCACTGACGTAAACTGATTACAGACAGGCTTTTATATGTATGTCTGTCTGGCAACTTCTTCAGGATGAGTGAGAATTGAGGAGATGTTCTGAACGGGGCAGTGATGACGATGAAGATGTCTGTATGACGTATTGATGAAACTATGAACGTAACTATGAACGTTTTTATCAGTGCAAACCACATGATCTATGTGTAGCGAATAATACACATACCGTCCAACCGAATATTAGGCCTATAGTAAACCCGCGGATCACAGCTCTTCTCCCCGGCTCTCCTTGGCCCTCCGTGGCGTGGGCTAGGGAAGATAGGTCGAGCCGTAATCCCCAGGCCTCAGGTTGGTGGAGCTCAGCTAACAGGACCCTTCTCCTTTGTCCATCAGATGGCAAAACAAATATCCACACAGTGCAAACGCTGTAGAATAGCCTACTTTATGCATGATAACTCGGTTCACTGAAGATGGTACAATTGGGAAAAGTAATGATGTGGGCTGGGTTGGATTAGACCTGCCACACACACACACTGGTGAATCGCTATGAAATAAAATGTCATATTTTCAAAAGGACAAATATCTCATACTGCCTCCTATCCCAATAGTGCCGAGCTGTTGGTGTTTCCTCTTCACGTCCGTACACACTTACTACGTATAGGCGACACACACACCTCAGGTAAAACCGCGAGCACAACGCGAAATCGTCCCAACGACGATGCGTAAAGTTCAGCATCGATAATATTGTCAGGCCATTTGGCCTCCCGACTCTGCGGCCTGTTGACACCGCTCAGCCCTCCCTCCCAGCAGGGAGTTACAGGCTGGGATGTGCTTCAACTTGTACCTCGCCCTGGATCACAGGCTGCTAAGTAAACACACGTAAATTCATGTGCAATAGTGGTTTAGAAGCGGCTAACGACTTGATGATAATATATGTGTGTACTGTGTAACACTGAAGCAGATACGAGCAGTCGGGAAAGGTATGTTAAATTGTGGATTTCTTTCTGTGGAGGTGAGAGTGGAGTTCTTCCCTTAATAATATGACTGAATCATACATTGAATAGGGTAAATCATCACAATTACAACAACCACTTCGTTGACATTAGTAGCCTATAATAATATAATAACAGAAACAAGCAAATTAATAAATCACTCCCCAGTATTTTCACAAGTAATCGAAGTGCATTGGAGCTATGAGTGGAAAAGCACCTATAGGCTCTCTTTATTGTTATGGAAGATTTAAAACGCAAGAACAGGATGTAGAATTCAAAAGTCCTACCCTCCCTCTGACCCTCTTTCCTTTTCTTACCTCCTCTACAACTTGGCCAAGTATTTATAAACAAAGATTAGGCCTAACCTACCTATGTGGGGAGGAGGTTCGAGTCTTCAAGGGTTAGAGCCTAGCTATGAGCCCCAAAGAGCTGCCATGTCATGGTTTGCATGCTTTCTTTTCGTTCTTTTCACAATTCACCTTAAATAGCGCGCCCGTAAAGCGCCCTTGCCACGCTGGTGGTTTCTCCTGATCTTGATCATTGGCGAGGTCAATGAGAGGTGCAGCTAGGCAGCAAAGCCTAGCGCRCTAGTGGCGCAGCGGTCTAAGGCGAAGCATTTCAATTCTAGAGGCGTCACTAAAGACACCCTGGTTCGATTCCTGGCTGTATTACAACCGGCCGTGATTGGGAGTCCCATATGGCGGCGCACAATTGGCCCAGCGTCGTCCGGGTTTGGCCGGTGTAGGCCGTCATTGAAAATAAGAATTTGTTCTTAACTGACTTGCCTGGTTAAATGAAAATAAATAAAATAAGGCAACTATACTTGTACGGTCAAGCCGTCATCATAAATGATCATATTGCAACCTATTCAAAGGGCTTTATTGGCCTGGGAAACATATGTTTACATTGCCTAAGCAAGTGAAATATATAATAAACAATAGTGAGATAAACCATTTTTTCCCCAAATCTCTCCCATGCATGCCTGTTGTCACACACACACACACACACACACACAACAATTAACCAACCATTACAGACCTCTTTACATTAGGATCAGGGCGCAGTGAGTGATGATATGGCACAGCGTGACGTTTCTCCTGTCAGCCTCACCCCGCTCTGCTTTCAGTATATGCATAATACAGCCTTAAACAGTGTGTGTGTGTGTGTGTGTGTGTGTGTGTGTGTGTGTGTGTGTTTGGTAGGAGCTACAATACCTTGTTGAACACAAAACCCTTAGTGTAAATTCACAGTATCACACACACACACACCAATTAACAATCAAACTCATTCTATAGCCTACTCCTTACTGAAATAAAATAATGTAATAATATATTTTATCAAAATGTATAATGATAGGCCTATGTGCAATATAATAAACCCAATATTAGTTATTATCAAGTTTGCAGAAGACGCCTTGGGGAAAAGCAACTCTGAGCATGCACTTTTACCGCACGTTAAAGCACGAGCCTTTCCCAGATTAATCGTCCGTTACGTTGTTCGTGTTTTTATCGTGTTGGGCCGGGGAACAGCAGACTCGGTGGCCAGGAGAGAAAGAGCATATTTACCGGTTTAAAATATCCCCGCGAGACATAGACTGATCATTAATACCGAGGTGAATGGCACAGTAGCGGCAATGCAGAGAAAACACACACACACACACACACACACACACACACACACACACACACACACACACACTAACCATTCACCAAGTTTGCAACCTAAATGCATTTAGCAAAATTAATAATGTAGCCTAATCGCAAAATGAATCAAACATTCAAATAGGCTTATAACAACATGTATGTCGTTTATTTTTGAAATACTAAGGCCTGTGCAAATGTGTGGTTATGCGCAGAGGTTTGGCTAACCGTCGTTGGAACGAGCTCTCCTTTCACCCTCGAGATTCACACAGAACTATAAAAGCTCACGCCAAAGCATAATTGTCGAGTATAACTCGACACTCTAAATGTTGGAGTTCGAAGAGCATTCTAAATAGGTGAAAAAGGAAAATCTCTTTGTCTCCGAGTCCATTGGAAAGACAGCTATAATGCACCAATCCATCACAATAGAATTAGTGAAGGGGTTACACAAATTAACAGACGTCTAAATTCAATCACTTATATTTTATTGGCGTATGCCATCTATATATTTATTTGTAATGATAGGCTATTTGTTCTCTCAATAATGCGACTTGGTTTCCCTGACAGCGCTATAGGCATAATGCCATAAATACTACTAGCAGGGTATAGGAGACGACTTGCCCGGTTCAGCTATTCCACCTTGTCTCTTAAAAAACAATATTGAAATATGAACTTGTCATAGCGGCATTATGTACTTAACAAACGGAGGTGGGGGGGGGGGGCTCAGGGTGTGGAATACCCATTTTTATTGCATCACCTGTCAGCGGCGTCCAATAAGCTTCGAGTCTGAGGGCATTAATTGATGAAGGTGTCTCCGGGCTCGCGCACTTCCCCTCTGTCATTTTATTTGTGGCTAACCCTGCAGCCAGGATAGCAGCTGCATTTAGGCTCTTATTCGCTCTCTCTCTTTCCCTCCCTCCCCCTCTCTCTCTCTCCCTCCCTCCCTCCCTCTGTAGCTCGCTCCCTCTCCCTACCCCTCTCTTCTCTTTTTTATCCTCTCGTTGTGGCAGTGGTATACACCTTCCTGCCGTGCTGCCGGTCAGAGGGAGTGAGCCGGAGAGGAGAGGCAGGTAGGGGTTAGCAGACAGTCAGCAGCCGGCCTGACGGTACAATCTCTCGCATTCCTCCACCATGCCTGGTCCGGGGCAGGGCCTGAGGACAGATGCTGTGAACCCATCCGACACCGCTCCATTTAACTCTGCATCTCAAAGTTTGCCTGTCCATGACAGCGTGGAGGTACTAGGACGCATCAGCAGCGGCCGACTGGCGCGTCAGAATGCCTTGAGCTCAAAACAAGGAGTTTATTCCTTTTTCTTTTCATAGCTGCACGAGGACAATTGATCGAGATTAATGCTTGGATTATTACAATAGAGAGGGAAAAGCAACATGGGAGACCTGAAGTGTGGGTTTGAAGAGATGCAGGGAGTGAGGCTGGGATACCTGCTGATAAAAGGAAAACAAATGTTCGCCCTCTCCCAGGTCTTCACTGACCTACTGAAAAATATTCCCCGGACCACCGTGCACAAACGCATGGACCACCTGAACGTTAAAAAACACCACTGTGATTTGGAGGAGCTGAGAAAGCTCAAAGCAATAAATTCTATTGCTTTCCACGCGGCTAAATGTACTCTGATATCACGGGAGGATGTGGAGGCGCTTTATTTCTCCTGCAAAACGGAACGCGTGTTAAAGTCCAACAAAAGAAAAGCAAAGGCCAGTTTACCCGAGGATCTGGGCGAGGGCAAGCTTCACGCGGACACGCACCCTACCGGGTTATGGAAGGAGAAAGTTTGGTTAAGTTTACACAGCGTGCCACAGACTCTTTCCCTCAACAAATCCGGCAAGAGAGAGCAACCAACCTCGCGCCCCGACTCCAATCTACCTCAAATTTACAATAAATCCCTCGGTCAGGATTATTCCGTTGTCACCAAGTCAGCATGTAAACCTTTTAAAAACTATGAAACAGCTCAAATACCGGGCAATTGCGTCGCATTTAGCCAGAGACATTCGTTTTTCCGGAGCGTGGTGAGCCGGCAACCACTGTTGTTTCAGTCCGCCATTGCTGCTCAGTCCAGGCTCTCTGCAACCGGCGACCTACTTCACAAAAGGAAGAGGAGGCGCGAGGGGGGCGGCGGCAGGGATATGGGCAGCAGCGGCGCGAGGCAGTCATGGAGCAGGAGCAGACACACACACTCACACACTTACTCTCACACACACCACCCGGTGCTCCTCGTGCAGCCCAAGTGCTGCAGAAAGCCCAAAACACACTACAACCACAACCGGACAACTCTGAGCCATTTTGACATTGGACACGAGTTTTACCTCGACCACCACGCTCACCATCATCGTCACCCGCATCAACATGTGGGGGGGTTCCCGGAGAGCTACAGCAGTGACACGGAGTCCAGTTGCTACTCAGAGCGCCTCAACAACGACTCCGACTTCGGCTCCAGTTTATCGACCAGCAGCAATTCTGGGACCTCTGATGAGGAGGATGAAGAGGAGAGCCCATTGGAGAGCTCTGAGGTCAGTTCTGATGAGGAGAGTTCATCTCAGTCTGATAGCAGCTCTGTGTCCAGCCAAGTGTCTGTCCAGTCTATCCGCTTCAGGAGGGCCCGGTTCCCCTCTCTCAACACCACCAAAAATATCACCACTAGAACTCTGCCTAATGCTCAATCTCTCTCCACAACTCTCTCCAGCACTAGAAATCAGTCGAACTCTAGAACTCTATCAAACAGTAGAACTCTCTCGCACACTAACGCACCTTTGCTCCTGCAGCCTACCTTCCACTACAGCCACCAGCAGCAGCCATCTAAACCGGTGGGCCAGTTTGGAACCAGCCAGGTGGACTATGACATTCCGAAGAAACAACCGAAATATGACTTTACAGCCAGGGAGGCCAAGCAGGACACACACACACACAGGCTCAGCTCGCCTGTCACCCGGGGGAGTTATTTCACTAAGAGGAGAGACAGGAAGGTTCCTGAGTCCCAGGTCCAGACCCAACGAGAGATAAAGCGAACCGAGCCTGTGTCCAGAAAAGTGTACGCACTGAGCCCCTCACCTAACACCAACGGGATAAAAGCGGTTCTTCCACACAGGACAACGGGACACGCAAAAAAAATCCTCCCAGTCCTGAGCTCACACTCCGCGCCTGACAAAGACACAAAGTACCCCAAGCCTACAAACAACAAGCTTTCATTAGCTACAAATCTAAAAAGTGAGGTGAGAATCAGCCCCAACCTGAAACTGCCCTTTCTGCTCAAAACCATTAAGGCCGAGCCGGAGGAGCTATCAGTGGCCTCGGGTCCCCTCTCCGAGCGCAGCAGGGCGGTCAAGACTCCCCCCTTCAACCTGCAGAATGTGAAAATCAAAGTGGAGGAGAGCTATGATGAATACGAATACTACAGCCAGGCCTCTGGTTTCCAATGCAAAGGAGACGAGGCGGATATCAACAATGGCCAATACCACGGCGGCGACATCAAACAAGCTGCTGGCTGTTTTAACAACGAGACCAAAGCCATTGAAAGTTCTGCTGGGGCTCCCAAGTCCTCCTCCGGCTTGCAGGAATGCGGGAGCACTCAAGACACCCCTTGTCCTGAGGAGGGGGAGTATAAAAACGGAGTTGGGGTCAGGAAAAACTGCAGGACTCTGGTTCTGGGGAAGGAGTCTGGAATGTCGAGGGCGCAGGCGAAACAGAACGTGTCCAAAGTTGACAGGACTTTATCTTCTCGTCCCGTGGGCAAAGCTGAGATTTGTGATGCAAATACTGAGGATCTAACAGGGGCGACTAAACGAAAACGCGCGTCCAGTAATGTAGCAGCCCCTCTGAAGAGGCCTTTCAGCTTCATGGCGAATTTCCCCGCTCCTCCGTCCCTGTTAGTGGGCAGCGACGGGGATTTAAGCCCTGCTTACTCTCTGAACTCTCTGGGGGGACCCCGAACTCCCCCTCGCTCTCACCCCGTGTGGCGATGGCAGCCTGGCGGTCTGCCTGTCCCTCCCCCACCCGCTCAGAGAATCAGGAAATGTTCACGTTTTTTTCTTTGACAAAAACAAGAGAAAGAAAAAACACCTGGATGGAAACCTACGTTGACTACAACTTGAGTCTTAAACTGAATGGGAGGCTCTAATGGCTTGCGTCCTTCCGTTGTTTTTATTTAAATTGTATCCTTTATATGATGTAGTGGATTTAAAACGTTCCTCGTTGTGGAGTTATAGATCAGTTATATATACTGCTATTCTCCATATCGCGAGGACCATATTTGAGACTCTATACCCATGCCACTGGACGATCCCTCCTCATGGATTTATTCTGACTAACTCTCAACAAGCCAACTACCATAAGCAATAGGCTACACGGTTTGGCAAAATGGGTTTACATGACTTTCTCTCGGATCTATTTTCTCTTCGCCTTGACGCTCGAGCGGTTGGATTGTACCAGGGTTTCAGTGAAGTAAACATTTTGTTGTGCTGTAGGCCTACTCCCTTTGTGGTGAGAGAAAGAGAGGGGGAGACTCCCTCTCATAAAAATCACAGCACTCCTATATGTTGGTCTTCTTTACTGTATTTTTTTCAGCTTTAACTTGGGTAAAATTGTGTAAATTCAACAGATTCAGGGTTTTCCTTTGGTAACATGGTTAGGGCTACTACTATTGTCTGTCACATTAGTCCTATTATGAGCCGTGGTTGTTTTTTTCACTATAGGATTTTTAAAACCTTGTAGAAACCCTCGTTTCAATTTTTATTTTATGCTTGCCAGAGTTTGGGTAAATTTTATCTAAATTTTATGTAATTCAGATAACTGTTTTTGAATTCGATTTCAAATGTCAATTAATTTATCAAAGCAAGTCCTAATTCATAATGTTCTTTGGACAGGCTATATTGAAATAGGAAGAATTGTGTGGGAAATTACCATTACTCTGGTCTGGCTGATGCTTGCAGATTTTCAGAGTGTTTGTGATATGGTTTCCAGCGTTGTTTGTATTTATGAGAGTATTTCCTGGTAAACTTAAGTTTGGCTGTAGTCAGACAGCCGCCAGCACCCATAAAGGCCCCAAAACACTGCAGGCCTTATGTACAGACAATCACACAGAGAGAGACGGCCCAGGCCTGACACAGATCAAGCCTTTCAGTGAAAAATCACACGTCCTGGACAGCCTTGCCTTTTTTAGCATTTTGGTGGGACATGTTCCTTAATATTACACGTTTATTTGTCAATTAAAACATTCGCAATGTCATACACGAAAAAAAGCATGAGAAAAACAGTGAAAATTACACCCCTGTCCAAGACGCCGGCCTAATACCAGTTTAGGGTTTGCATCACACTTAAACAAAAACCCAAACACACCAAAACGATGTCTTACAACACACCGAGCCTAATGTAATTTAATTTAGAAACAACACATGAAAGCACAAGTGGTAGGCCTACATGCTTTGCACTTTGACACACTCTAGGGTCCCATTTCCGCTTGATGATTGTAGGATAGCCTACATTATGAGAGAAGTTCAAATAAAATAAATGTAAGATAAGGTAGCTACTAGCTTATGTCCACTTAAATATTTCATCTAAAATGTATAAATGTATAATTGGTTATTTGTGGCCATCCACATGAGGTTGAATTATTTTCTATTTGGGTCAACATGGTATTAGAGCAGTTTATCAGTTGTTTATTGTATCCTTACATCTGCAAGAATGAATAAAATGCCCAGCACAGCGCGTTGCTGTGGAATAGTTAGCTATTAGCTCGATGGGTAAATGCATAATTATCTGTTCAATTCTGCTGTGAAGTCTACGGTGCTGAATTGACCTGGGAAAATCTCAAGCCATACAAAATTATTAAAATAGACTATACAGTCAGTCGAAAATGTAGGCCCAAACACAAAGCTGATTGTGTCCCTTTGTTATGAAAGCATTGCACTCTGTTTTCCACAAAGGCCATGTCCTTCTCCATGTCTCCACTTCAACTGATATAGTCTCTACGCTGTTTTCTCACATGAATCAAGTCAGAAAAATATTTTCTAATGTTGCCACATAAACATGTATAAATCTAGCCTTTACATATGGACGCGTGATGAATGTATAGGCCTATATGTCAAACTTTTTTCATTGATCCTATATCCTTATGTTGCTAATTAATAAACTAAGAATAGACCAAAAAATACAAATTAAATTCAGTCAAATTTAACTGAAGTTGCACCTAAATATCGATATTTTTCCACCAACGTAAAATGTTGATTTGGTGAAGTTGTGGCTAAGAATGAGCTTTTCTCCCTGTGACAAAGAGAGTCCGAGCCAGCCTGGCACATAACCACAAACAACATGCCTGATGATGTCAGGATTCTCACATCAACATCAGCAGCAAAGACAGAAACAAAAGCCCATTCGATTGGTGATTGTAGTTAAGAGAGAAAAAAGCGCCGTTTCACACAATGCTCAGAGTTTGTATAGATTGATCTGTGTGTGACATGCACCTCTACCACCCCAAGCCTGTGGGCTTCCCATACCATAGTGCGCACTTCCCTTGTAGCGAAGGTAGAGAAGCACTTAAAAATGGCACATTTGCCTCCAAACTAAACACAGCCATTTTAATCTCCATTTGAAAATGACGTAATCTCTCTCCAACCTAGAGGGAGTTATGGGGAGGGGAGGGATGGGATTCATATGCTGCACGAGGGAAGCTTCCACCGCGTAATCCCCGCGTCAAAGTGTACTGGGCCAGAGGAGGGATATACAACCCAGCGTTTAGAGAGGACACACACACACACACACACACAGACATATACACACACACACACTTCCCGTTGTAGGTACTCGCCAATTCTCACGCCGATCACAGAGAACATCACCCGGGCAAGGAGTTGGTGGTAGAGGCGTTTAGGGAAGACTAAAAGAGCTCTGACAGTGACGCTATCAATGTAAATAATTGCATGGTGTAGCAGCTCGAGGCTCAGGGCTCTTTCTCGTTCTCCCTCTCTTTCTCGTTCTCCCTCCCGCTTTTTCTCTCAGCTCCAATCCTTATCTTAGCTTTTTGATACAATACTTGATTGAGGTCAGGGTTTTGACATGAACTTTGAAGTCACTGGCTGTTTATATAAAAAACGGAATATTTATTTTTGTGAATTACTGGGTTTTGTATATCATTGTTGTTTAGGATAATGCACTCGAAATGAAAACCTTGAATGTTGGATTTCTGAAGCACTTTCCCTTTCTTCCGAGTTATGAATGACTCATTAAAGACATCTGAGTGTGAGTGACGCTGCATTCTCTTTGTTGTGAGTTGAACAATCACACACTTCATTCATATTGGTATTACACTGTATGCCTACATAGACTGAAACCTCACCAAGAGGATACCATATTGGCAGAGAATTGGTTCTTTGGACAAATGTGTAACTCAGCGCGTATTTTGGATTAGGAAATATTGGTGCAAGGGACAACTTTTACTATCCATTACTGAAATGTAACTAAGACCCACAGAGATATTACACTGCCATGTTTGACACACACTATAGGTCTACTTCTACGTAATTATGGACATATTGGCCAAGTGAACATATTGACCAAGTCAGTATAAACGTCTAGTAGTACACGCACTTCTATACACAAACCTGTAGTACACATGTGGGCTTGTGAGTGCCATTAAGGCCGTACGAAGGGTTTCACCATTGATATCCACAGGAATATATGATCGACTCGTAGTGCATAGTACCCATTAACAACCGACAACATCTCATCCGCCATGTTTGTTTCTCTGCTGCGGTTTTGATTAATGGGATTTTATGGTATGGTAAACCAGGAGGTTGATGGGTGGACCGCGGGGTAGAGGGCTGTCTAACCTAGGCCAGGCCTGTCTGCCTGGAGGCCCCGCGGTAGCCTACGGGTGGAGGTTAGGCAGTAGGCTGCATCAGACGACTATTGGAGATAAATTCCAGTGCGAACCAATAGACTGTAACTTCTATACAATAACAAGAGATAGGCAGAGAGGGATTAAAAGAGTTAAACCACTAGTTGGATCAAGAAAAAACTCAGCAATTTACAAAAGGCGTTGACTATTCTATCTAGCGCCATCGCTGCGTGGACAGTTATTGCATCCAACGCACTCAATACAGTATTCTCCCTGCTGTGCTTGTTTAGAAAAACAAGTTAAAAGATTAACGCTGAAGGACACAGCCTGAATCAGGGTCAGCAGAACGCACTGAGTTATCAGACAATTAAATACGAAAGACCGATCAAAGTTGTCACTACTCTATTATTAAATCTCTCAACTGTACAACAAAAAAATAAATATATATGTTGTTGCCTGTCATTCATTTCCTCTCAAAAGGTCATTCAAAAGACAATTCAAAATCACATAATTCAAAATACTTATATGAATTAATGAACAAATAAATAATATAATTAATTAGGCTAATGATTTATATTTTCAGTTTTATAGGGCTGA
>NC_036873.1:5141172-5146783 GCF_002910315.2 Salvelinus sp. IW2-2015
ATCCCCACAAAGCTCTCTCTCACACACACACAAAGCTGACCAACATCTGCTGTAGCACCACCAGACATAATGATACAAATGTGAATCGCACTAATGAAATCACACACAATGGCATAACAGTGTTTCCCCTAGGATTTTGTATGCAGCGGTGGCAAGGTTAGCATGAGGGGGTGTGGCCAATAGCGATTTTTAGAGTCCCTCCTTTTTGCCTCAGAGACAAAATGTTGCTGTTTTAAAGTAACTACCCAGTGTTTCCAAATTTCTATGAAATATGACCTACAATTACTTACAATATGAGTTAAATAGTTTTCCTTCCAAAAAATTGGAATTAAGTATGTTAAAAAGCAGCTTTTCTGTGTTGGAATGGTGTGGGCGTATACCGGCCATTAAAAATATTCACGCTTGTAGACTGGCCAGCTCATCCTGCTGAGGAGTATTACCAGGCCCCCAGTGTCCGGTCTGGAGTGTGAAGTCACGAGCTCCGCTAGTCGGCAACTGCGTACAACCTAGCGGTGCCAAAAGCCCTGGTCTGCCCTAGAAAGCCTATGTAAATTATGATCGGCCTAACGGGCCAACATTTTTTGGGGGGAACAGACGTTTTGGGCTCTAAAATGTGTATATTATGATCAAGTTCGATCACCACAGTGAATTATTTTAAAGTTCGCAAAAAAAAAATCGAGATAATTAATTAGTTAATGATCCATTCTGACTAATAAATKTGTCATCACACAGGACCATGTGCGACCAATAACGATGGGTAGGCTATTAGGAGACTCGCACCCTCATGTACGCTCTTTGGACTTGGTATCCGGTATTGACGTCGATATCATCTAGCAACATTGGGTTGACTCTCTCAGGCAGGATGAAAACCACTACATCAACCATGATCCTTTGCTAGTTACGAACACTTACGGATCATTAGCGATTTTTTGTGTGGAACTTAGCCCCATTCAGCAATATGGCGCGCTTCAAATTAAAATACTTCCGGCTTCATGCACCATCTGGAGATTTCAATAGAAATATGTGGATGACGTCAGCACTATCACGATCTACTGGTTTTAATGTCTATGAGTATTACATCATACTCTATGAAGAAATAGCAAGCATTTTTGTTTGAGGTGGGGTTTATGAAGTGTTTTTTGTTAAATGTATGCTTTGGCCACATACAGGTATAGGACGAGTCAACAACATTGTTTGGGTAGGAGTTAACCGAATAAAAACTTTTAAAAGTGCGATTTTCACTTGGCAGTTACTTTAAAATCGAATTTCCTGCAATTCTATACATTTTTTGTAATGGGGTTGAGAGAAAAAAATGCAGTTTTAAAGCCAATTTTGTGAAATTCTACACATTTTGCAATGACTTATGTCGTGTTCTTATGCTGTCTGAGTGACTCAAACATTATGACAAAACCAATGGGGATCAATGCCATGACATTTTTAAAACTTTAGATTCTCCCTGACTGTAGTTTTTATTCTGGTGTTGTTAGTTCTCAAACATGATCTAATAAAAACATATTTACAGCTCCATTATCTTTTCAACATAATTTATATCTGGTGTTAGTCGTTTAAGTTGACACGGAAAACTTTACTATCCCAAAAACGATAGATATAAAGAAAATACTGCTAAATKAATATAGGGGAAACACTGACATAGATGGCTGACATGGGGGTGACAAGTGATTTCTAATGGTGTGTATGTGTGTGGTACAACGAGAGGGAGCGAGTGTGTGTGTGWGAGAGAGAGGGAGTGTATGGGTGTGTGTGTGTGAGAGAGAGAGGGAGTGTATGGGTGTGTGTTGTGTGAGAGAGAGAGAGGGAATGTATGGGTGTGGTGTGTGTGTGTGAGCGAGAGAGGGAGTGTATGGGTGTGTGAGAGAAAGAGGGAGTGTTTGGGTGTGTGTGTGTGTGAGAGAGAGAGGGAGTGTATGGGTGTGTGTGTGTGAGAGAGAGAGAGAAGAGGGAGGTATGGGGTGTGAGAGAGAGGGAGGGAGTGTATGGGGTGTGTGTTGTGGTGTGTGTGAAAGAGAAAGAGAGAGTGTACTCTAAACCCTTTGGTAGTTGGCACAGAGAGTAAAGACAACAGAAGGGATGGACATGGCAAAGCAATGCTTCCACATGCCGGAGAAGGAAAGATTAACCTCAGTGTGTTAATACACTGATGAATACACTCACGCACAGACACACACGAGCAGGGCGCACAAAGTAAAAAGATTGAATTGCTTTCAATGTTTCACAGAGCTTCCTATTGTAAATGGCCCGTTAGTGTATTACTCTGGGCCTAGGCCTGCTTGAATACATTAGGCTATTGAATTAGTATTTCATATAAAAGAGTGTGTTTTCAAGTACAGCATGTCACAAGAACACAGTGGATATACACTGAGCGTACGAAACATGAAGAACACCTTCCTAATATGGCCCTCAGAACAGYCTCAATTTGTCGGGGCATAGACTCTATCAAGGTGCCGAAAGCGTTCCACAGGGATGCTGGCCCATGTTGACTCCAATGCTTCCCACAGTTGTGTCAAGTTGGCAGGAAGTCCTTTGGGTGGTGGACCATTCGTGATGCACACAAGAAACTGTTGAATGTGAAAAACTCAGCAGTGCTGCAATTCTTGACACAAACCGGTGCGCCTGGCACCTACAACCAGACTCCATTCAAAGGCACTTAAATCTTTTGTCATGCCCATTCACCCTGTGACTGGCACCCATGTCTCAATTGTCTCCAGGCTTAAAAATGATTATTTAACTTGTCCCCTCCCCTTCATCTACACTGATTGAAGTGGATTTAACAAGTGACATCAATAAGGGATCAAAGCTTTCACCTGGATTCACCTGGTCTGTGTATTTCATGGAAAAAGCAGGTGTTCATAATGTGTTGTATACTCAGTGTAGGCTCCTGCATCCCAAAATGCACCCTATTCCCTATAGAGTGCACTACTTTTGCCATTTTACTATGTAAAGCGCTTTGAGCATCTGGAAAAGCGCTATACTTTGCTATACAACCTGTCAATTATTCTCTCCGAATAACTTTACAGTGCAGTTTATGAGAATAAACATACCAATAAGCATCCTAAATTATTTCATGTTTTGATTTTCGATTGATCATGTCTTGATTAAAGTCGTATGTGTATGTACTGTATATACTGTATGTGCGTGTACGTCATAGGAGGCTGGTGGGTGGAGCTATAGGAGGACGGGCTCATTGTAGACTGGAATAGTGCGGTTTTGTGAAGGTCAGGACTGTGTATGTGTTCTTGTATACCTGTTGTGTGTGTGTGTTATACTGACCCAGTCCTCTCTCTCTCTCTGTAGGTGTAGTATCCAACGAGGGTCAGTTCCCCCCCAGCCTCAGGGCAGCAGCCTGGCCCCATGTGTTGCTACCCCCAGGACCTAGTGCCCATGCTCAGAGTCATGGGAGGGCCCAACGCTGACTGTGGGATGATAACAGGAGCTAAACAATAGCTGCCACAACAACAACGGAGAGCTATAGAACCCCACAACAGGGACAGCTACACATTACTACTGTATATAATCATACAACAGGAACAACTCTCCAAGCAGGAACAGCTACACANCAGGAACAGCTACACATTACTACTGTATATAATCATACAACAGGAACAACTCTCCAAGCAGGAACAGCTACACAACAGAAAGGAACAACTACACAATACAATCACAACACAATCATACAATAGAATAGAAAGTACTTTTTTWAAACAATTTCTGTAAGTATTCAGCTGACAATTGCGTAATGTGTATTTAATGTTCACTAAAACTTAAAACGCCAGCATCAAGAGCAAATCTTACTTGCTGGTTTACTGGACACAAACTATTGAGCGGGAAACCGACCCACAATCTCATTAATGTAGCCGACTCTTGTCTGCTGTCATGGTGTTCTCCAAATTCACCACCAGGTGGAGTTATTGGGTTATTCTATGAAAATGGTGGCTTTTTGAACAGCCAACTTTTACAAATTGTATTTTTTTTTTAAATATCAAAACTTTGTCAGATAATAGTTAACCCCTTAACATTATAAATCAACATAAATGACAGCTTAACATTTTTTTTATATTTTTACTACATGACGTGATGACATGATACATGATGACAATTCAGGCTTTCTAGAATGTAATTTCAGTCTTTAATTTGCATATATAATCAAAGACAGAAAAGGTTAATGATAATACTAATAAATTGTTTGGATTAGTAATAATTGACTTTAAACATGCATGTGTAAAGTTCTATTGTCTGACATTTTTCCATTTATACTAGTGTTTTTTTGTAACATTAGAAATAATTGAGGTTAAGTCATCAAAATTGAAGGATCATATCCTTAAAAGGTTTACTAATGAATGTAGCAACAGTTAGGTAGATACAAAAACCATATTCAATTAAATTGGGCAACTCTGATGCCAGAACACCAATATGCTAAACAGTAATACCAGTGACACAATGTAACACCAGTGACACAATGTGAAACCAATGACAAACAAGATTATTTCAAACAATTTAAAATATTTTTAATATTTTTAATTACAAATCATTTCAGATTTCATAAGATGGGTTAATTTAATGAGGGTTATTGGTCAAAGATTAAGACCAAAATATGAAGCCTAGACTAAAATGTGTCTTTCATATCACAACATTGTCATACAAACATATAAAACATGTCCACTAGAACATTAGAAACACTAACATTGAACATAAACTAAAACTGGTTTACTAACCACACTGATACCAACATTTTGTATGCAGTAACACATGTCCATGGAATTTGTCCTGTATTGTTCTTCACTTTTACTTCAGGTATGTTTGTCTTTGCCATGTTATTGTGTCGCGTCCATCTCTTATCATCTCTGAGCCAATCTCCATTGCTTTCTAGCTGCAGACGGCTTCTTCACTACTAGCCAGTTCACATTTGCCACTTTCACACAGTCAAGTGCTCCTCCAAGTACTTCCAGATACTGTGACATTTGAACTGATCTTTTGTTCACTGGCAGCGGCTCTGGCATCAGACAATGTGGTCATCCCCATACCAGTTGATATCATCTCTTGGGCTTGGCCAGTAGAACTTGTTGACACCATTCCTGCGCATGCACTTTACTTTGCCATGATGTTCTTCAACCTCCAGTATAATGCCAGGGTATGGCATATGAAACAGTGGCCACCTCGTCCATAGACTGTATACATGGCAAGGAAACCAACATGTCATTTTGTAATTTGGGTGAACTATCCCTTTAAGTAACTCAATAGATACAGAGTACATACAGTGGGGAGAACAAGTATTTGATACACTGCCGATTTTGCAGGTTTTCCTACTTACAAAGCATGTAGAGGTCTGTAATTTTTATCATAGGTACACTTCAACTGTGAGAGACGGAGTCTAAAACAAAAATCCAGAAAATCACATTGTATGATTTTTAAGTAATTAATTTGCATTTTATTGCATGACATAAGTATTTGATCACCTACAATTTGCATTTATTGCCACGCCGGCACGATGACATAAGTATTTTGATACATAGAAAAGCAGAACTGAATATGGACAGAAACCTTTGTTGCATTACAAGATCATAACGGTTTCCTGGTAGTTCATTGACAGGTTTGC
>NC_036873.1:5154205-5156841 GCF_002910315.2 Salvelinus sp. IW2-2015
AGATCCAGAGGAAAAAGAAGCCAATCAACAAAGAAAAACAAACCATCAACAAAACAAAACCCAACCACATCAAAAAAAACACCCAAATACAAAACACGTGTGTTACTAATGGTTATTCCTGTGAGCCATTGGTAGAACGGTACCCAGGCACCTACTCTATCAGGTCATATGACCCCCAAGTTCCGAGTTGCCGTGTAAGTTCTGGGACCTGATTCCCTCACCAATTCCTGCGATGATCAGTTGAATGCCCCACGAAGGTGAGATCTTGCACTGGAAGCAACCCAGACCAGAGTGCTGTTGATTGACCTTCATCTTCTTGCAACTTCCTCCAAATTTTCCAAAATAATTGCCCAACCCACCACCGCCAACAGTTTGTTGCCGTCTCAACCAAGCTGCTTGCCTATGTGTCCTGTAAGCCCATCCCAAGCCTTTGATGCATGGTCTTACAATTACATATTATCCCTGCTGTCCTTACACAGCTCTCTGGTCTTGGCCCCATTGTGGTGAGCAGTTGGATGTCTGTTTTATCTGCAGCCTGTGTCCGGACAGTGTCTTGATAACAGGTAACAACGTTAAAACAGTGCAGTTATACATGGTAATCTAGTCAGAAACAGGAGTCTTCTTAAAAGAACAAACTCAAAATCTGTGAGACCCGAAAATCCCTCCCCTTAACTGGTTCGGCTTAAGGTGATAATTACTTAAAAATCATACAATGTGATTTTCTGGATTTTTGTAGATTCTTTTTAGATTCMGTCTCTCACAGTTGAAGTGTACCTATGATAAAAAATTACAGACCTCTACATGCTTTGTAAGTAGGAAAACCTGCAAAATCGGCAGTGTATCAAATACTTGTTCTCCCCACTGTATGTCTTCCTACAGACACATTGTCTTAATTCTGACCTTTCAGTACTGGGCTCACTGTCTGGAGTGGATGGGGGGGTTAACACTGTCATTCCTGCTCTCAATCTCTCTGTGTTTTGCCTGTCTGACCCACCATTTCCTTCGCTCCTGTCTTTTTTCCCTTTCTGTGAGATCCTTCTCTCTTTTTTGACTCTCTAAATCCTTTAAGTAAGTCTGGTGTTTTTGTTTAAGATAGGCTGCTCTGYGGTGTGGGTCAGTTTTTWAAAAATATAATTGTTGAGTGTTTTATAAAACATTGCGTTGAGAAAAAAGTGTGTGGTGTTATTGAYTGTCACTGGCTTTATCGTTATGTCACTGGTGTTACCAGCAAGAACAGTAACACCAGTGATATCTGAGAATCTGAGATACTCCGGTATCTCAACATTTTGCAGGCCATGCCACTAGCCTACAKGTCATTGCAAAATTATATATGATGTTCTAGATCTGTGAATAAGAGCTGGATAAATTGAGCTAGTTGATTGAGTGTCTGTCACGACTTCCTGTCGAAGTCGGCTCCTCTCCTTGTTCGGGCGGCGTTCGGCGATCGACGTCACCGTCTTTCTAGCCATCGCCGCTCCATTTTTCATATATCCATTTGTCTTGTTTTGTTTCCATACACACCTGGTTTTCATTTCCCCAATCAATCTACTTGTATTTAACCCTCTGTTGTCCATCATGTTTTGTGTGTAATTGTCTTCATGTCAAGTGATGTTCGTTAAGCGCTTTTACTTTATTGTTCCGTTTTTTTGAGCGCGTTTGTTTTGTTGTGCTCCCGGGTTTGGAATTATAATAAAGTGCGCTTTATTTAATATTTCTCTGCTCTCCTGCACCTGACTTCGCCTTCATACACACCTTGACAGTGTCAGTTTGTATTCTATTTGGTGATGTCACCACGTTTGTGTTAGTCTGAGTACCAGTCTTTTTTAGCTATTTGTTACAAGCTGGTAAAAAATCCAAAAAGGTATTCCAGGACTTTGAAAATTAAACAACACACTTAAAGATCCTATTTTCATTGGAAACATCAAATCTATTTTTTTGCACAAAAAGACTTGGGTCATGAAAGTAGATGGTCAGAGTTGTAGCCATTAAACGTGCCATAGAGCTGAAGAACCTTAGAGAAAAAGATTTGATGAGCAAGCTTGACGGTTTTCTAAAGAAAGATCATCTATCTCAAGAAGAAGAGTCTGTATTTAAATCTTTACAACTAGAAATAGAACAGTTTTACAAGGATCTGTGTGCCTTTCGCAGATCAAGAGCAAAATGGATTGAAAAGGGGGAAAGAAACACCAGTTATTTCTTTGCATTTGAAAAGAGAAAGAAATCTCATCTATAACAGCACTCAAATGAATGATGTATTATGCAAAGATCCCATTACAATATAAACATTTGTCAAATCCTCTTATGAAAACCTTTACAACTCACATTTTCAGGAAGATGGTTGTGAAAGCTGCATTTGCCAATCACCTGCTCAATCGAAGAAATTAGAGAGTCTTTGAATTCAATGAAAAAAGGAATCACCTGCCCTGATGCCTGTTCAGTTGAATTCCATAGGCATTCTGGGAGTACTAGACAACCCTATTTTTTAATATGTTTCAAGATTGCATGAAACATGGTAAATCTCTCCGACTATTGAAACAGCGCCTTATTCATTATTGCCGAAGCCATAAAGACCCTTCTCTCATTGACAATTGGAGACAATACATTTATTAAATATTGCATTACAAATTGATTGCTCT
>NC_036873.1:5156866-5162047 GCF_002910315.2 Salvelinus sp. IW2-2015
TCTCAGTGTAAGACCACTGTATGGTAATACACTCAACGCCACAGGATCACACCGCGAGCAGGTCGCGCCACAAAGTATCAAAAGCTAAATGCTATTACAAGTGTCACAGAGCTTCCTATTTAAGGCCTGTTGTGGTATTCTCTGGCGCTAGGCCTGCTTGAATACATTAGGCTATTTGAATTAGTTTCATATCAAATAAAAGAGTGGTTTTTCAAGTACAGCATGTCACAAGAACAGCAGTGATCTACACTGAGTTTTCTTACGAATACTTGAAGATATCGTACTCCTTAATACTGCCCTTCAGAAAGTCTCAATTCTTCGGGCAAGACTCTACTCAAGTTGCCGAAAGCGTCCACAGGGATGCTGGCCATGTTGACTCCATCGCTTCCACATTGTGTCAAGTTGGCAGGAAGCCTGTTGGTGGGTGGACCATCGTGGAAGTGCACGAAGAAAACATGTTGCATTGAAAATACTCAGGCAGTGCTGCATTCTTGACACAAACCGTGCGCCTGGCACCTACACCAGATCCGATCTCACAAGGCACTTAAATCTTTTTCATGCCCATCTCACCCTGGACTGGCCACCATGTCTCATTTCTCCAGGCTTATAGAAGAATGATTATTTAACTTGTCCCTCTCCCTTCATCTACACTGATTGAAGTGGATGTAACAATGACATCAATAGGGATCAAGCTTTACTGATTCACCTGGTCGGCTGATTCATGAAAAGCAGGTGTTCATGAATGTTTGTAACTCTAGTGTAGGCCTGCACCCAAATGCACCCTATTCCCTATAGAAGTGCCTACTTATTTCGCATTTTTACTATGTAAAGCGCTTGAGCATCTGGAAAACGCTAACTGCTATACATCCTGTCATTATTCTCCGAAAACTTAGCAGTGCAGTTATGAGAATGAACATACCAATAAGCATCCTAAATATTTATGTTTGTGATTTTCGATTGATGCATGTCGATTAAAGTCGTATGTTGTATGTCTGTATATACTGTATGTGCGGTAGTCATGTAGAAGAGGCTGGTGGGTGAGCCTATAAGCGAGACGGGCTCATTAGACTGGAATAGTCGCGAGTTTTGGTTTGAAGAAGAGAGAACAACTGGAATGAGAACAAGTTATTGATACCTGCGATTTGCCAGTTGTCCTACTATAAGCATGTAGAGTTTAATTTTTATAGTAGGTACACTTCAACTGTAGAGAACGGAGTCTAAAGAACAAAAATCCAGAAAATAATTGTATGATTTTTAATAATATTTGCATTTATTGGCATGACATAGAGTATGATCACACCAAACCAGTAAGATTTCGGCTCTCCACAGATCTGTTAGTTTCTTTTTAAGAAGCACTTCCGTTTCCACTCATACAGTATTAACTGCACCTTTTGAACGTTGTACCTGTTAATAAGACACTGTCACCACACGTTCAATCAAACAGACATCCAACTCTCCACCAATTGCCGAAGACCAGAGGAGCTGTCTAAGGACATCAGGGATAAAATTGGTAAGACCATGCACAAGCTGGGATAGGGCTACAGGACAATAGAAAGCAGCCTTGTGAGAAGGCAACAAACGTTGGCGCCATTATTAGAAAATGGAAGAAGTTCAAGAATGAAGGTCAATCACTCCTCGTCTGGGCTCCGATGAAGATCTACTCGTAGGCAGCCTAATGATCATGAGGAAGGTGAGGGATCAGCCAGAACTACACTCGGGACACGGTCAATTGACCTGAAGAGATGCTGGGACACAGTCTCAGAAACCATTAGTAACACACAACGCCGTCAGGATTAAACTGCCAGCGCCGCAAGGTCTCCTCTGCCATAGCCAGCGAGTCTCCAGGCCGATCTGAAGTTTGCAATTGCCATCTGAGAAATTCAGAGGAGGAATGGAAGAATCATGTGGTCTGATGAGACAAAAAATAGAGGCTTTTTGTCTAAACTCCACCCGCGTGTTGAGGAAGAAGAGTGGATGAGTAACACCCCAAGACACCCATCCGCCGCTGAACTGGGTGGAAACATCATTCTTGGGGATGCTTGTTTCTGGCAAGCGGACGACGACTGACGTATTGAGGGGAGGAGGATGGGGCATGTATCGGGAATCTTGGCCACAAGCCTCCTTCCTCAGTAAAGAGCACTTGAGATGGTCGTGGCTGGGTCTCCAGCATACACACAGAACCCACAACACACAGCAGGCAACTAAGGAGTGCTCCGAAGAAAGCTCTCAAGGTCCTGGAGTGGCTAGCCAGTCTCCAGACCTGAATCCCATGAAAATCTTTGGAGGAGCTGAAAGTCCGATTGGCCAGCAACAGCCCCGAAACCTGAGGATTGGAGAAGGTTGGGTATGGAGGAGTGGCCAAATCCCTGCTGCAGTGTGGCAAACCTGGTCAAGAACTACAGGAAACGTATGACTCTTAATTGCAAACAAAGTTTCTGTACCAATATTAGTTCTGCTTTTTCATGTATCAATATACTTATGTCATGCATAAAATGCTAAATATTGCTCTGAAGTAGCGCGCTAAATACTAAATGAAATGAAATGTAATTACTTAAAAATCATTACAATGTGGATTTCTGGATTTTTGTAGATTCTTTTTAGATTTCTCTCTCTCACGTTGAAGTGTACCTATGATAAAAATTACAACCTCTACATCTTTAAGTAGAAAACTCCAAAATCGGCAGTTATCACAATACTTGTCTCCCCACTGTATGTCTTCCTACAGACACATTGTCTTAATTCTGAACTACAGTACTGGGCTCACTGTCTGATGGATGGGGGTTAACACTGTCATTCCTGCTCTCAATCTCTCTGTGTTTTGCCTGTCTGACCCACCATTTCCTTCGCTCCTGTCTTTTCCCTTTCGTGGATCCTTCTCTCTTTTTTGACTCTCTAATCTTTAAGTAAGTCTTGTGTTTTTGTTTAAGAAGCTGCTCTGTGGTGTGGTCGTTTTTAAAATACTAATTTTGAGTTTTAAATAAACAGCGTTGGTTGAAATAAAATGGTGGTGGGTATTTGATTGTCACTGGCTTTATCGTTATGTCACTGGTGTTTACCAGCAAGAACAGTAACACCAGTATATCTGAGATCGAGATACTCCGGTATCTCAACATTGCAGGCCATTCCACTAGCCTACATGTCATTGCAAAATTATATATGTGTTCTAGACTGTGAATAAGAGCTGGATAAATTAGCTAGTTGATTGAGTGTCTGTCACGACTTCCGTCGAAGCGCTCCTCTCCTGTTCGGGCGCGTCACCGGCGATCACGTCCGTCTTTCTAGCCATCGCCGCTCCATTTTTCATATATCCATTTGTCTGTTTGTTTCCACATACACACCTGGTTTTCATTTCCCCAATCAATCTACTTGTATTTAACCCTCTGTTGTCCATCATGTTTTGTGTGTAATTGTCTTCATGTCAAGTGATGTTCGTTAAGCGCTTTTACTTTATTGTTCCGTTTTTTTGAGCGCGTTTGTTTTGTTGTGCTCCCGGGTTTGGAATTATAATAAAGTGCGCTTTATTTAATATTTCTCTGCTCTCCTGCACCTGACTTCGCCTTCATACACACCTTGACAGTGTCAGTTTGTATTCTATTTGGTGATGTCACCACGTTTGTGTTAGTCTGAGTACCAGTCTTTTTTAGCTATTTGTTACAAGCTGGTAAAAAATCCAAAAAGGTATTCCAGGACTTTGAAAATTAAACAACACACTTAAAGATCCTATTTTCATTGGAAACATCAAATCTATTTTTTTGCACAAAAAGACTTGGGTCATGAAAGTAGATGGTCAGAGTTGTAGCCATTAAACGTGCCATAGAGCTGAAGAACCTTAGAGAAAAAGATTTGATGAGCAAGCTTGACGGTTTTCTAAAGAAAGATCATCTATCTCAAGAAGAAGAGTCTGTATTTAAATCTTTACAACTAGAAATAGAACAGTTTTACAAGGATCTGTGTGCCTTTCGCAGATCAAGAGCAAAATGGATTGAAAAGGGGGAAAGAAACACCAGTTATTTCTTTGCATTTGAAAAGAGAAAGAAATCTCATCTATAACAGCACTCAAATGAATGATGTATTATGCAAAGATCCCATTACAATATAAACATTTGTCAAWTCCTCTTATGAAAACCTTTACAACTCACATTTTCAGGAAGATGGTTGTGAAAGCTGCATTTGCCAATCACCTGTCTCAATCGAAGAAATTAGAGAGTCTTTGAATTCAATGAAAAAAGGGAAATCACCTGGCCCTGATGGCCTGTCAGTTGAATTCCATAGGCAGTTCTGGGAGTTACTAGACAACCCTATTTTTAATATGTTTCAAGATTGCATGAAAAATGGTGAAATGGTCTCCACTATGAAACAGGGCCTTATTTCATTGATTCCGAAGCCCGATAAAGACCCTTCTCTCATTGACAATTGGAGAGCAATTACTTTATTAAATATTGATTACAAATTGATTGCTCTGTTTTATGCCAAAAGATTAAAGAAAGGAATAGATATCATTATAAAATGAGACTCAAACATGATTTATGAAGGGTCGTCACATAAGTTCCAACATTTGTTTAGTCTTGGACCTTTTAGACTATTCAAATGCAATTGACTCAGATGCTGTTGTTTTATTTTGGGACTTCTGTAAAGCCTTGGAAACAATTTAACATTGTCACGTTCGTCGTATGAATCGGACCAAGGCGCAGCGTGGTATGCGTACATTCTTTAATATATTAAGAATGAACACTGAACAAACTAAACAAAATAACAAAACGACACGTGACGCTATACAAAATGAGTGCTGACAGGCAACTACWCATAGACATGAACCCGAGAACACCAAAGGGAAAATGGCTACCTAAATATGATCCCCAATCGGAGACAACGATAAACAGCTGCCTCTGATTGGGAACCATATCAGGCCACCATAGACATACAAATCACCTAGACCTACAAAAACCCTATACATACAAACAACCCTAGACAATRCAAAAACTAACGTACCCACCCTAGTCACACCCTGACCTAACCAAAATATAAAGAAAACAGATATCTCAGGTCAGGGCGTGACAGTACCCCCCCAAAAGGTGCGGACTCCCGGCCACAAACCTGAACCTATAGGGGAGGGTCTGGGTGGGCATCTACCCTCGGTGGCGGCTCCGGTTCTGGACGCAGCCCCCCCTCTTTACGCTGATC
>NC_036873.1:5162072-5173038 GCF_002910315.2 Salvelinus sp. IW2-2015
TATCCCTCCGCCTTTATCAGAACCGCCGTGAATCATTGCCGGAGGTCTGACCTGGAACCGTCGCCGGAAGATCCGACTGGAACCGTTCGGAGACCCCCGGAACTGGTACCTCGCCTGACCCGACTTGGACCGTCGCCGAGACCCCCGGGATGGAGACCGTCGCCAGAACCCCACTTGGACCGTTCGCCGGATGACCCCGGACGACCGTCCCGGAAACCCCGAACTGGACCTCCCGGATGGCCCCGACTGAGAACCGGTCCGAGGGCCCACTGGGGACCGCGCGGAGCCCCGACTGGACCTGCGCCGAGGCTCGACTGTGCCCGTCTTAGTTCCGGATCTTGTGGCCCGTCGTTGTGTTCCCTTGCCCTCGTTTAGGAGGGTCCGACTGTGCCCTCGTCCAATCACTACTGTGGCCCGCGTGGAAGTTGCCGGACTATTGGCCCGTTGTGTAGTTCCGACTGCTGAAACGTTCGCCGGAATCTCGACTTGGAACTCCCGGAAGCTTCTGATACTCTTCCAGGTGATTACTTCGCCGAATAGTCTTACGTTGACATTGAACTCTCTGCGGTACTGTCGCGAGCTCCTGGGACTGTGAAGAGTGGGTACGTTCGACTCACGGAAGTCTGGACTGTCTAGTATCTACCTCGCACTTGGAAACGCTGATGCGCTGTGCTCGAACTGGTCTAATATCTCGTCAACGGCTGATAACACGCAGTTCGCAGCGAGTGGCGGCGAAGGCACAGCTGATGAACTTGACTGTTGGTAAGCGCACTGTCGGAGGCCTGATGTGTTGTATATTTTCTCTCTGTCTCCAACTAGTTTTTTTTAATATTACGGTCACTGAGGATCACGTCACTTCAAGCGAGTGTCGGAAGAGCACAGGCTACGTACTTGGATCTGTGAGCGCACGGAGCCTGATGGCTGATCGGTGCCGCTGTGACCTCGTATAAGTGGTGCCTTATGTGACTTATGATACCAGTCAGTGGCTGACAACATGAAATTTCTTCTTCAATTTCTCTTAAACTTTTCTGTGGTCTGTTGGAAAATATTATTCTAAAGTCATCTTCAGTATGTTACAAAATAATATAAAATAAGTTCATGTAGGATGAAGTAAACGGCTCAATACAGCCAAAATGACTTTCTAAATAAGACATGAAGTCGTACGACTATCATGCGAGAATATGTCCAATTTTTCTTACTATCTAATGTGATTAATACATTTGTTAGTATATCACTTATCCATCTACGATCATTTCTAAAAATCCAAATCACATTTGTCTCAATCCACTTTTAACATACAGGAAAGGAGGAAAAACTCAAAAATTCCAAGAACTGGCTGACCTACTATACTCTTTTTTGTAAAAGACAAAACAAGGCCCATCTCTTAATGTAAATTTTAAATATTAGTGTTTATTATTGAAATAACACACTTCGGGCTGAGGACACGCACCTCAAGGCGAGTGCGGGGAAGAGGCACAGGCCGTACTGGACTGTGGAAGCGCACTGGAGGCCTGATGCGTGGTGCCGGTACTGGTGGTACCGCGTGGTTCCGGTACTGGTGATATCTCAGGTCAGGGCGTGACAAACATGAATTTTCTCTTTCAGTCTCTTAAACTTTTTGGTGTCTGTGAAAATGTTATCAAAGTCATTCGCATGTTTTACAAAAATAGAAATAGTTCTGTGATAGTAAACGCTAATACAGCCAAAAGATTCAGTATCAACAGAAGTGTACGACAGGGATGCCCAATTTCGTCCTTTTTATTCATTTTGGTAGTGGAACTTCTATCTCTAGATATTCTGAATAATGCAAATCTACATGTCTCATCCATTTTTAACAGAGAAATCAAAATTTCCAAAYTGGCTGACGATACTACTCTTTTTTTAAAAGACAAAGACCAGGTTGCCCATGCTCTTAATGCTAAATGTGAAATATTATGTTTATATGAAATAGAACATATTCTTGTAAAGGACAGTGTAAAATAYTTAGGAATACATCTATCAAAAAAACAGTTAGTCAGACAACTTATGAATTTCTCTCCTAAAATTAAGAAAACCAATAATATAGTTAATAATTGGTTACAACGAGATCTATCTAATCCCTCTACCTGTAAAGAGATCAACAAGACATTTCTTGACTTCATCTGGAAAAATAAGTCTCACAAACTAAAAAAGTCAGTCCTCTCAAATAAAAGAGCTGAAGGAGGTCTGGAAGTGTTGGAATTTGTTGACATAAATAACACTTTCAAGATCAATTGGTTAAAAAGATGTTTGGTCAATACAGAATCAATTTGGTATTTCATTCCAAACAATGTGTTCAATAAATTGGAATGTCTTACATTTTTACTGAAATATAATGATATTCCTTAAAGATTACCTGCTATATTGGCTAGGTTTCACCAACAAGCTTTCATGTCCCGGAAAATCTGTTTCCTGCATAACTTTTCCCCACATAATGCTCTTTCGTGGAATAATTCAGACATACAGTACATTCGGAAAGTATTCAGACCCCTTGACATTTTCCACATTTTGTTATGTTACAGTCTTATTCTAAAATGTATTGCAAAAACAATTTTCCTAATCAATCTACACACAATACCCCATAATGACAAAGCAAAAACAGATTTTTATACATTTTTGTAATTTTACAAAAAAATGTAACTGAAAAATAACATTTACATAATTATTCAGACCCTTTACTAAGTACTTTGTCTAAGCACCTTTCGCAGCGATTACAGCCTTGAGTCTTCTTGGGTATGAGGCTACAACCTTGGCACACATGTATTTGGGGAGTTTCTCCCATTCTTCTCTGCAGATCCTCTCAAGATCTGTCAGGTTGGACGGGAAGCATCGCTGCACAGCTATTTCCAGGTCTCTCCAGAGATGTTGATCAGTTCAAGTCAGACTGGGGCCCCCCTTGGGGCCCTCAAGGAATTCAGCTAGACTTGTCCGCAAGCACTCTGCGTTGTCTTGGCCTGTGTGCTTAGGTCCTGTCACTCTCAGGTCTGAGGTTTGAGTGCTGCTGGGAGCAGGTTTTAACAAGGATCTCTCTGTACTTTGCTCGACTCATTTTCCCTTGATCCGACTAGTCTCCCAGTCCCTGCCCTCATCAAAACATGCACCAGCATGATGGCTGCGCACATATGCTTCAAAGTAGGATGGTGCCAAGTTTCTCTTCCAGAGCTGAGCTTGTATGTCAGGCAAAGAGTTCAATCTTGGGTTTATCAGATAAGGATATCTGAGTTGTTTCTCATGGTCTGAGAGTCCTTACGGTGTGTTTTGGTGAACTGTGCTCCAACGGAGCTGTCATGTTTTTTTATGAGGATTGGCCTCGCGTCATGGCAATCTACATAGAGGCCTAAATTGGTGGAGTGCATACAGAGATGGTTGTTCGTTGCGAAGGTTCTTCCCTCTCACAGGGAAGATCTGGTAGCTCTGTCAAGAGTGACATTGGGTTTCTTGGGTCATTCTAACAAGGACCTTCTCCCGATTGCTGCAGTTTGGCCGGCGCCGTCTCATTGGAAGCAGTTTGGTGGTTATCCATCTTCTGTCATTTTAAGAATAATGGAGGACCACTGTTGTTCCTTGGGGACACGTTCATGCTGCAGACATTGTGTTTGGGTACCCTTCCTCAGATTCTGTGCTCGATCTCCTGACTCGGGGCTCTAACGAGACCATTTCCTTGACCGAATGGCTTGGTTTTTGCGCTCTGACAATGCAATGTCACTGTGGGGAACCTTACATAGACAAGTGTGTGCCTTTCCAAATCATGTCCATAGAATTTGATTTAACACAGAATGGACTGCCAATAAGTTGTAGAACATTCAAGGGTGATCAAATGGAAACAGGCATGCACCTGAGTCATTTCGAGTTCTTCATAGAAAAGGGTCTGAAGTACTTAATGTAAATTAAGGGTATTTGTCTGTTTGAACTTTATGGGGTATTATGAGTATTGGTGTGTGGAGATTGTTGAGGAAATAAATATAATTTAGATCAATTTAAATAAAGCTGTACAGTAGCAAACTGTGGAAACGTTAGGTGTTGAATACTTTCCGAATGCACTGTAACTGTAAGGATATAATCATGTTATCTACCTCGCTGGCATTAGAGGAATATTGATCTTTGGTTCTTGATGTTTTCTGAACAACAGGGGTGTATATTCTTTCATAATTAACAATTTATAACGATTGAAATGATTCCTTCAATCTTTCAAGAGAGTTTATTTTCTGTGTCAAAGCCATTCAGTGGTCTAACTACACTAATGAAAATTGTCTTAGGCTTTTGGTGATGAACAGAGATGGTCTAGAACTCAGTTTGGAACACCAGGGCTGGGCTTACTTGAGAAATCTTGTTACATAAGACAAATTGTCATTCACGGAAGCATTTACGCCTGAGAGTAAAACATTTCTGAACTTACTGCCTTGCAACATTGTCGGAAAACAAAGCTTGGTTGATGCCGTTTGACGAATATTGTATACCAAACTAATTTAGGAACGGTACACTTTAAAGAATTTTGCTAAGATAATATCTCATGTATTCTATTTTTGGTGCAAATTTGTTTAAATTAATGATATCTGCATTTTCTGCGAAAAAGAAAGTGACTCACTTGTTCTATAAATGTAAACCTGTGATAAGAGTTTTGGGAAAATCTTGCAGAATACTTATTACCTTTTTGAACACTACTCATGTATGTTACTATTGCAATGATAACAAGACCATTGAAATTGTGATTTWWAAAAATTMTTGTTGCCAAATACGTTATGCACAAACAAAAATGCCAGAATTCTATCCCAAAATTACAAATATTATGGATTGAATTGAATAATCTTGTTAAGACATTATCCATAGTAAATAACAAAAAGAACAACATCTTCCTGAATCATTATAATGAGATTTTTTCTGAATGAATACAATTGCACTTAATTTTTTAAATATTTAGTATTTTCTTGTTTATACTTGTTTTGTTAGACATGTCAGATGTAGGGAAGTACGTTGATAATTTTGTATAATGAATAATAATTCAAAAATATATATATTTAAATATATAATATATAATTTATTTATTTTTAAATGGGGGGGGCTTTTTAGCTAACATTCCACTCCTTGACACTCCTGTCATTTGCCAAAGAGAAAATAAATATTCAAATAGGAACATTCTAATAGCAGAAAACAGCAACCGGGCGGTGTTTGTGTGTGTGAATCATCACAGATTAGAGTGCTATGCTTCAGAATCAAATCGTGAGATGCTAGCATCACTCAGGGCAGTGGGATTAGAATTTCATTTCACACTGAAACGTCAGCTGATTTTGATATGCTCATTACAAATGGCTCTGGATGGTCAGAGAATGTGCCTTTGTCACTGAGGTTCTGGTGGAAGTTTATGGTGCTTTTTTTATGCTCTGTAGTAGCTGAAGGTTTTTATGTTCCAGGACAAACAAAAGCACATTTGTTTCTTGGATAACAAACGTCTACTGTGTCCACCAACACCCCAACATTTCAAAATACAATGAAACAAAGCATGTTTTATTTAAAGCAGTTAGCAAATTCTGCAACTTGCATTCATGTCAAAATAACATGCATTTTAATATAAACATATTTATTTCCATAAGCTTTTATCTGACAATAGGKGAAAGTCTGCAGTAAACTCTTTGGGGTTTTCACTGTTTTAATGTCTATGGGTTTTCAGCAGGGGCACCATTGCATCCAACGTTTAGCCTACAGTGAAAGCGTTTCAGTGCCATAAAATAATATTAGAAAAAAAACGTATGATTGCAGTGACACTTTCGCCTCGTTCAYAAGGAAAAAGTTCATCGCATGTGCATACACATCCTTGCATCTAATCTGTTTACAAGCGCAGTGTTACAGGCAAGGAAGTTTTGCGKGCACTTTTTGTGTTTTGGAAGTTCCAGTCACTCCCTAAATCGCCTGTCAACAATGGGATGCGGTGGCAGTTCAGAGGTAATCGAGTTTAGGGATATTTAAGCCAAAACGTTTGTTACTAGCTAGYTAGACATTTTTAGATTTTCCAAACTAGTTACTAACATTATCTGTTTGRGATAACTTACCCATTTAGCTACAAAAACGAACAAGTTGTTGTCAACTGTCTGCAGATCTTTCGCGGCGTTGTCTGTACTGTATGTMGTTAGCTATAGTTGTTTACACTTAAACAACGGACTACTTCCGTGTCTAAAAAGACGCTTTAATGTTAATTTAGGTGAAAGTAAGTTATTTAGTCAAATACTATACAGTATTTCTGTGTTAGCACTGACTGGGTGAAAAAAGCACGCCAGGTTAAACCAGTGTTGCGCATGCACCAGGTGTTCACAGATGACGAATTTGATTGTTTACAACTTTTATTTGTTAGCAAAAGCAGCGCGAGTGGAAACCATTGGAGGATCGAAGCTGCACGGATATTCCATGGCTCATCATATTCACAGTTGTTCTGTATCGGAATGGTGAGTTTGCTGTGGTTTCTTTGTAGATGACCATGGGCGCGTTCGAGCTGATCACTTTCGTTAGGACGTTGACTAACTTTGGTCGCCGCCTTTCAAAGTGTGTAGCGTTTTTATAAACATTGTTCGATTTGGGACTACATGTAGACTGCATAACTTTTAACAACCATGTGATCAACAAAGGTCATGATCTTTCGACTGCAGTTGCTCCTCACCACAGTTATCCGTTATATTGACCAGATCATTTGGAACGCAGTCAGGAGGAGGCAAGATCAGGTGGGACCATTCTAGCCAATGAGAGGGCAGATACGCGTGTGACCAGGCACAATGGTTTTCACGATTTCACCAGCCCACGTGTATCGTAAAAATTCATGAAAACAAACATTTGCATTTTAGTCAAAATGTAAGGTTGAGGGTTAGGCATAATGTTAGCAGTGTGGTTAGGTTTAAARTCACATTTGAAGAAGATAAMTTGTAGAAATGGGCAGGGTTTATGACTTTGTGGCTGTGTTAACTAGTGACGACCAGGCATAACGCTAATAGTTTGTTCTTAAAGTTGCTGGGATGTAACGTGTCCTATTTATATCGGTAGCAGCGGCAGGTAGCCTAGTGGTTAGAGCGTTGGGCCAGTAACCAATAGATCGAATCCCTGAGCTGACAAGGTAATAATCTGTCGTTCTGCCCCTGAACAAGGCCGTTAACCCACTGTTCCTATGCTGTCATTGTACAAAAGACATGCCTAGTTATCAAGGTTAAATACCAACAAAAAAAACAATTGAATCATTACAACAATTCTATTAGAGCAAATAAGCCATAATTTTTTAAAATGAAATTTGACTCTCATTGACCTCAACAAAAACAGCACCTACTGGAGACAACAGACTTTGGGCCCAGTTTATCCCTCTCGCTTCGCCTCTTCCTCTCTGTCCTCACCAACTGCAACTTGAAGTCAGAACCAAAGCATTGCGGGAGACAACCTTCTGTTTTGTTGGAAGCAAAATGCACTACATGCTATTAAATTGTTGATGTTGCCACTTATCATTGGTTKTTATCAATACATGTGTACTATTTTGGGTGGATGACTATTTAGAGCTTAAATAGATCTTTATCCTTACACCCTTACAATCTAATTGCATAGGCCCACATGTGGTCCACATTTCTAATATAAATCAATTAAATATCCTACTTGCTGACAATATAGCTAATGGATTTATTTAAATATTACTGTAATGTTGTGTCCCATGTCATAGCATACAATTTSTCTTGTCTGTAATAATGTTCAAATTTTTTGGCTGTATATTGAGTGTGAATACAATTGAATACGTATTGTAGGCTACACATGGGTCATTGTAGGGTGTTTTCTACACTGGCAATTAATGTGTGTCYGGGAAACCGTCCCTTAATAAGCAAGTACCCCAGATACCAGTCATGGGGTCAATACCAAGTGCATATGACTGCTTGGGATATTGCTAGGCATATTGTTTCCCCGAGTAACTTATTTGAACTGATGTACATATATAGTCTAATACGTTTCTGTACAGTGAGCGTTTCATCCCTCATGGGATTTAATCAAATCCGGCTTACTGACAAGCAACGCAAAGGTTGAGAATGAAAGAAACACACTGCGGTCTCTACTGATGCTGACCTGCAATCTRTGACCATGCAGTTACAAGTCCATGTTGCGCAATCACAAATAATAATGAGGAAGGTACAAGGGCATGAAGTAATGGCAAACAGAGCATGTCCCATACAGAGCATGTCCCAAAAACTTTCTGTCGGTTGCATATGTACCTCCCCAGAATTTACTCGGCGACTTCAGTCTACAGACGGCTACTTTCGCCTTGCGACTCAAACGCGCCCCATGCTGTGGGTGCGACACTTTACTCTGGCTTACATTGAGCACATGCAGATCCTATTGATCTCTTTTTTTTCAGTAAGCGGACATTATATAGGACTGGCACTGTTAACTGTAATGACATATGATAATATGACGCACACTGGTCAATCCAACCACATGAAGCATAGTGGTACATTGTTTGGCGCCTATTCWGTTCGATTGCATGTATGGAATAAAATTACACTGTTTATGGTTCGCGAAGGTTATTCGCCGGGTCATTTAGTACATGGCGTTTTATACTGATTATTGTATTTACCAGCATAGTTCAGCTCTACCCTGATATTGTTTTGTGCATTGTCACCATGATGATGGTGGTGATGATGATAATGTCGTTGTTAATGGAAGCTGCTTCCCCTGTAGGCCTGTATCGCTGGTTTCTCCATTTCCACGGGAGCTGCATCCAGGCTCATCTCTGGCTACGACAGCTACGGTAACACCTGCGGTCAGAAGAACGAGAAGATCGAGGGGGTCGAACTCAGTGGCCGGGATCAGACCGACAACAAGTAAGTCGCGTTGGAATTGTGGAGCATCTCGAGATGGATGATTACCAGTTATTAGCCTATCATGTAATAGCAAGGTAATAACAATGTTTTGGTTGAGATTTCCACTCCCRTGACAATGTAGGCTCAGCAGGTTGTGACTCCTCTCTCCTAGCCTGGTTAAACCAGACAGAACACGGCCTTCACCATTGTTCAGTGTGATTTAACCAGGCTAGCTCTCTCCCCCTTCCTCCCCACAATCGACAAGTCTTTGTTGTGGTAGTTTAACACACGCCATTTAACATTACCGGTGCACAAACATGGATTTCATCGTTTGGAAATCCAGTTTGCCACTTATACTCTCTTGCTCATCTGATGCAAGGCCTGTTGAAGCCTGGATGCTCATTTGTTCTGTTGATGGCTTAACCAGTGAGATCATTGGGCTACAGAGGATTATAAACTGGGAGGTTCGAGCCCTGAATGCTGATTGGCTGACAGCCGTGGTATATCAGACCGTGTACCACGGGTATGACAAAACAGTTATTTTTACTGCTCTAATTACGTTGGTAACCAGTTTATAATAGCAATAAGGCACCTCAGGGGTTTGTGGTATTTGGCCAATATACCACCCCCCCGTGCCTTATTGCTTAATTAGCTTGCCAGCACAGGGCATTACTGTAAGACACTTCACTCTAAATCTTACTATACTCAGAAAAGACTGTTGTGGGTCTGAAATGGCACCCTATTCTCTATATAGTGCACTCTTTTTGACCAGAGCTGGGGTCAATAATAGTCCACTAGGGAATAGGGTGCCATTTCACATGCAGCTTGAGTGCAACAATGTTGTGCATTCATTCACGACCATGTCCTTTTTTTGGAAGATATTCTAATAAATGATTCAGACATGATTCAACTTTTTGTTGTGCTGCTCGTCCAGTAAGTTTCCATTCYASCAGTCTCTAGGAACRGTTTCAATGAGACAATGGGCTTTGTTTCTTAGGCTGGGCTGGTTGCCCATTGACGTTTTGACTGGGGGGCAGCAGGGGCGTTTTGGCKACAGAGATTTGACTGTTTGCTAAGCTCTATCCCACATCACATTTTACACAACCTACGTCAAAAAGTCTACGATGAAAATATACTWAGGAAAATATGCAATTTATTGTAATACAAGATGGAACAGTACATTTTGCAACGTTCAAGGATGTTACTCAAATGTGCRCATGTTTAGTTCTGTCTTATTTGACTTGGGCCATTGGCTTCCTTCAAGGAGCATGTGCCATTGGCAAATACACTCCATCTCACTCTTTTCAGGACGTTTTTCTACTTCCCTCCATCCTTATTGAAGTCCTGTTCTTTGACCTTTYCCAGGTATGTCTTCTTCCTGGACCCYTGCAACATTGACATCCTGAACAGGAAGATCAAGTCCATGGCCCTCTGTGTGTCCAAGTGTCCAGACAGAGAGCTCAAGACGTACACTGACGTCAAAAAGTTTGCACTGCAAAATGGTGAGCATTCTTCCTGTTCTCATCCGTACTGTATGCATTTATTGATTGGTAATTGGTGAAAATGAATTGCACAAAGTTTATTTCCTATTTCTCCACTTTTACATAGGATCGGAGCTCTGCTCGTACGACATTCCAGTCTACAAGTATCCAAGCCACGGAGAGAGATCCAAAAAGTGCCCCAAACTCCCCGTGCCACCAAGGTACAGTCCTTTTACCAGTGTCAAGTCAACAGCGAGKAAATATAATGACACTAGCGAGACTATGTTGACGATACCATTTTCCCCATCCTCWCCCCTTGTGCAGYAAGTCTCTCCCGGTGTTCCACCGCTGCACTCCCGTGGACATCTCCTGCTAYGCCCAGTTCGCTGAGGCCTTCGTCACCTTCGTCAGTGACAACAGCATGCTGCACAGGGTCATCGCCGGGGTGATGGCCAGCAAGGAGATCATCATGGGCCTCTGCGTGCTGGCTCTAGGTACCGTGCATTCTAAAGTGGCGTTTTATGTTCYAGCTGTCCGTATTTAGCCTCCTAAAGCATAATAGTGTATATCCTAAATAACTTMTCTCGCTCTCTGTATGCTGCTTGATTTGATTGTGCCTCAGAGGCCTCTGCTCTCCCACCTAGAAAGTTGCGTTTC
>NC_036873.1:5175982-5178669 GCF_002910315.2 Salvelinus sp. IW2-2015
CTTTTTGAGCTCCGACAACAATTATCTGGAGATCAGATATAAAAACATTATCTGGAGATCAAATATAAAAACATTTATAAAAACATTATCTGGAGATCAGTTGTAAAAAACATTATCCGGAGATCAGTTTTAAAAGCATTATCGGAGATCAATTCTAAAAACATTATCCGGAGCATCAGTTTCTAAAAACATTATCCGGAGATCAGTTCTATAAAAACATTATCCGGAGATCAGTTTAAAAACATATCTGAGATGGCAATTCCTTACAGCAGGGGACAGTAGATAGTGAGGAAGAGAGCCTAATTGGTCCATGCTCAAATTTTGCAGTGTGTTTTTTTGCAAGCAATCTAATTTCGTGAGGTAACATTGATTTGAACTCACATTTCACAATCTGACATAATGGTAGGCGACTGTTTAGGTTTTACAATAAAAATGTGGTTTTTCACACATATATTTTTCACATATATTTTTTAAGCACTACAGAATGAAGAAGAGACGTTTGGGAGCCAACGAACGGCTCATTTTAGTGAGCGGAGGACAAAAGATCCGGCTCAACGAAAAGACTGGAAAACCCATCACTAGTAAAGATGTCTCTTTCATGACATCACTGAGACATCGGAAGGAGGGAAGCTTACCTAAAGAGCCCAGACCACGAGGGCTGTGAAGCATCCAGACCAGCACAACAGAGATGTAGCGAAATCACCACCATCAGGATTATGGAGAGGACTATAGAGGGGATAGAAATAAGAGGGATGAAGACGATGCAATTGTCATGACAAAAAAATGCCTTATTATTGTATAACGCTATGATTCTTGCTGCTATAATCATTGAAACATAAGGCATAATTGTGTGATGTTTCATGTCAATTTAAGGGGAGGGGGGACTACTTATTTTGGATGCCAGTTGCTCTACAGTGCGACATTTTTATTCGCATATGCCGCTTAAATATTTTGCTTTGCGACCTGGAATTTTTATTTAGGAGCACCAGTGTGCCTAGAATGAAATCACCCAGATGCATGATTGTTGCAATGACTAGGCGACTTCACTGTACTGCAGCCCGAGTGCCATGGGGAATACACTGAGCGCAGATTCACGACTTTGTCGATTTCATTTCTCAATGGGGCCACTACTGTGTGCTTGTGCCCTAAATACTAATTAACTTTACAAGGGTTCAGCAACAAGGTGCGTCTCAAAGTATACTACATAACTTAAAAATACCTCTGCCATCCTTCATGGGATAATTTGTGACTAAATGGTCGCACTGGGTTTAGAGGCACTTGGGCATCCAAAATAGCGTAGGTACCCCTTTCCTTTCCCTCTCTGTTAGATAGTTGACCATCCTTAACAAATTTCTCATCACCCTACTTTTATTTATGCCAATATAAGTTGTGCAATGGATCATGGAAGTCCTGTATAGTTCGGCCCCGCTCAGAAGAATCCTATCGCGTTAGCGGAGGATACAATTTCCATTGTAATTTAATCAGGGCTATTTTTCTCTGTTCCGCAGTAGTAGCAGTATGCAAATCAGGAAGCCAAATGAACGGCTCTTTCACAGGTGCAATTCAATTTCCGCTGTTCGAAAAGAGCCGGCCGTTCTCGAACAACCCATCACTAGTCTTTACCTGGTTCTTCTCTGATATCCATCCAGAAACCAGTGTACAACCAGAAAATTAAATTTTACCCAGTATTAGCCTGAACCCAATGGTAGCCTAATGTCTTCGTCCTTGTGCGTTTCAGGTGGGACCGGGGTTCTGTGGTGGCTCTACGTGGACCACAGGATGAATCTGACCGACCAGACTGGTACCACMCCAACACCCCAACAGCAGTTGGCCACAGACAACGTCCAGGCTCTGCTGGTCTACGCTGTCATTGCCACCGTCTTCACGGTACGTGTGTGTGCATGCGTGCTTGTGTTGCGATTTCTCTGTTTTATATGGGTACCGTGTGTTTATACTGTACTGKGTTTTCAAGTATTTGCTCTTCAAGACCAGATTTGTTTAAGCAACAAGAAAAAGACAGAAATGGMCTGACCCACATTTACATTTTAGACTTTTAGCAGATGCTCTTACAGATTTTTCACCTAGTCGGCTCAGGGATATTGAACCAGTGACCTTTTGGTTACTGGCCCAACGCTCTTAACCACGAGTAGGGTTCCGGTGGGAAGTGAAGCACTGGAATTTGGGGAGTTTTGCTTAAATTCATCAAAAAGTTAGCTTATAACAGTGAACTTTTTTTGTGGGATACACATCAKGCAATTCTAGGTCTTGTGGCATATTTTGGTTAAACTATCCCCAATTCAATGGAATTGCAACCCTCTGCATGCACAGTGCATTCTTTCATCACAGCTGATTCTCAAGATCTTGCTCACTAATGAGATGCTATTGAGCCCACACTACTACACTGTCTGAGCCAAGGACTACATGCTTTCTGATTACAATACTGGGTGGGGTGAATATATTTTATATGACATACATGATTTTCTTTTAACTAGTAAATAGTAGCCTACAGCAAAGTGTGTTTAAATCATTTCTAACTTGTTAACAATTTCTGCTAGTTAGTTTTTGCTCCCATGTGGGTTTTAGCTTGCTTGAGCCTGCTAACTGAGGAGTGTTAATTCACCTGTTCCATACATGTTTCATCTTAAAACAAATATCTTACAAAGGAGTTGTTTAATCTAACTGCTTAA
>NC_036873.1:5183032-5186580 GCF_002910315.2 Salvelinus sp. IW2-2015
CTATGTTATCTGTACAATGGAATTGTATTTGTCCGTTTTTTTTGTCATTTTTTTTTTTTCCTAGTCTTTACACAGGAAAAATGCCCACACGGAACACTAATCTGATGTGTGGAGACATTTCAACTGCAGCTGATTGTAGAAAGGAAAGCTGTGTCATTTTCAAATACTGTGCCAAAATCATATGTAAAGAATGCAACAAAGATGCAGAATCATCTGGCCAAGATAGCATAAAGTTCCCACAACCCGCGCTCACCTTCACAAAGCAACGCTCTGACAGAAGTCCCCTACTTTATTCGAGTGAAAATGATGATCAGGAAAACACCTTAACGATAAGCCAACATGCTCATGTCCTCCTGGAATCAGAAGTGTTTGACTCAAATTGGAGGAACGTAGTCAGAGAAATGCTGATTCATTTCTTGCTCGAGCGCTGCCTTCTGGAAGGTTCTCCCTTCTCCACAGAGGAACTCTGGAGCTCTGTCAGAGTGACCATCGGGTTCTTGGTCACCTCCTTGACCAAGGCCCTTCTCCCCGATTGCTCAGTTTGGCCGGGTGGCCAGCTGTAGGAAGAGTCTTGGTGGTTCCAAACTTTTTCCATTTAAGAATGATGGAAGCCACTGTGTTCTTAGGGACCTTCAATGCTGCAGAAATGTTTTGGTACCCTTCCACAGTTCTGTGCCTCAACACAATCCTGTTTTGGAGTTCCACAGACAATTTTCTCGACCTCATGGCTTGGTTTTTGCACTGTCAAGTGTGGGACCTTATATAGACAGGTGTGTGCCATTCCAAATAATCTCCAATAAAGTTGTAGAAACATCTCAAGGATGATCAATGGAAACAGGATGCACCTGAGTTCAATTTCTAATCTCATAGCAAAGTGTCTGAATACTTATGTAAATAAGTATTTCTGTTTCTGTTTTAGTTTTTTTTATATAAATTTGCAAACTTTTCTAAAAACGTGTTTTCGCTTTGTCACCATGGGGTATTGTGTGTAGATTGATGAGGATTTTTTTATTTAATCCATTTTAGAATAGGGCTGTAACGTAAGAAAATGTGGAAAAAATGAAGGGGTCTGAATACTTYCTGAATACTTCATATCCTGTATCCCATTTTCAGGTGATCCTGCTGCTGCTGCTGTTCTTCATGAGGAAGCGCGTGGCACTGACCATCACCCTGTTCCACGTGGCGGGCAAGGTGTTCACTCACCTGCCCCTGCTGGCCCTRCAGCCCTTCTGGACCTTCCTCAGCCTCATGCTCTTCTGGGTATCCTGGCTCGGTGTGTTCCTCTTCCTCGGAACCACAGGTCAGAATGGAATACAACTTTGTCACATTGTGAAACAGACATTTTTGTTCATGTCTTTATTTTCCCCGTTCAACAAGATATTTACGTCCAAATAAACCTTTTTGGCGAGGATACCATTTTTTTTTTTTACAGATTTGTTCCAATTGTTTTATGCMCCGAAAAATAATAAGGTAGTGAGTGGACTTGCGTCACTATGGAAAGTTTGGATACTGTACGTATGGACTGTTTGGTTCATTTCATCCTGCTAGTGATGTGATGATTAATCATAGAGATCACGATTTGCACTTCTGTTTTCTACTGATAGGACAGGCACAAGTAAGCAGTGACAGGGAAACACTGATGGTTTAATGTAACGTAGCAGGCAAATAAAATATAGTTAAAATTTGTCTCAGATGCGATCAAATACTAGAGGAACATTGATTGTACTTATTGAACATGGAACACCCGAAAAATATTTTATTCATAAACTGTGGAGTCATGTTTTTATCATAAAAACACTTTCTACAATAATTTCATTGTGTGTTTGCTTGTAAAACATGTAAGCTTAGAGCCCTGAATTTGCACGTCCCAGGTAATGTAGCCTAAGTGGTAATATGAGTCAAAATCAATTTAGCTTATTGTTTTTCTGGCACATTCAATTTGATAAATTAACTCAATTTTGCTGTGTATTTCGGATGGGTATCAAGACATTAGAATGTACGAGGCCACACAAATATAGGTTGTTCTGCAACAAAAACATTTTGGGGAATATTCAGAAACGTGGAAACTTTCCGTGGGAATTAACAGAAATATATGCAAATTAATATTAATACCATTTAATTTAGATGGATTGGAGTAATTTCCAAATCATATGGAGACAGAAACCTTTTACCTTATCATAAGTAGACATAATTGCAAATGATTAAATCCTTCCAATAGAAATGTAAAAACTTTTAGTTACGAATTGATACTTTAATTAAATGAGTGACTCTTCACATGGGATGATTTCACTGAACAACAAAATAAAGGGATATTGAATGATCCCCAATGATCATCACCATTCCCAAAACATTTTCAACATACATCTGTAAAAATGATAGTCTAGAGACTAAAGCTTGGTTGTCTTCTCTCAGGCTGTCCATGTCATTCCTCAATGTCCACCGCTTGAACATCAGACTGAGGCCTCATCTCACTGTCACTTTACAACTTTGTTGAGGATCCATCGTTGTCAGGCTTTAAAAGCCTCTAATTTGCCCAGATGGCCTTGTATTGGTCAGCTGTTGGGTGCTTTGGTGTGTGTTCCCAAAAAGGACCATTTGCGCTCTGAGGCGGCTGATGTTGGTGGATTTGGAGGATGAATGGAGACAACAGGGGAAAGAGCCTCAGATCCCACAAAGTCCCACCAATCCCTTCCACCAGGTGGCTGATGAGATATGTTGACATGAACTGCCATATTGCATCTCCATCCATAGCCCTTGCTTGGAAGTGTACTTCGCCAGACTGCCAATACCTTGCCCTCATCCTCAGGCCAAGGTGGCCGAACACGGTAGTGATGACATCATAGGCCTTGTTGATCTCTGCACCAACTGGATCTGCCTTGCCAGCTTACTTGGGGTCCAACCATGTATGGTGCAGCGTGTAAGGGCTTCAGGCAGAAGTCTTCACGCTTTTGATATATTTCAGAAGCGGTCAGTTTCCTCTGCTTGGAGCAACAGTGAAGTGGGCAGGCAGTACATATTTATGTCTCTTAAATCGCAGCAGAGTCGAACATTAGACAGGATGGCTTGTCTCTCAAATCCGAGCATGGCTACTGCTATAGGTTTCAGGAGTTTAGGCTGCTTACCACTCTCTCCCAAAATACATCATCCAGGAGTAATCCTCTTGATGGGCTGTCCATATCGGCAGACTGTGATATGGGCATGTCTTGGAGAGACTCGTTCCCCTCCAGGAGACTGTAAACATGATGACAACACCACCCCAATGGTGTTGCTGCAGCTTCAATGTGGTGCTCTTATTCTTCTCACGTTTTTTTGGTGAGGTAGATTGCTGCTATAACTTGATGACCCTTCACATACCTACCATTTCTTAGCTCTCTTGTAGAGGCTATCCGTTGTTTTCAGTGCCATGATGTTCCTTGAGGACAGATTCAATGCTCATGAGCAGCACAGCCAATGGGTTGTGATGTGAAGGGTAGGATTCTCCACTTTAGACCAAACAGCCTCATGTTCGCAGCATTGTCTGCCATGCAAAATACCTTCTGTGCCACTGG
>NC_036873.1:5186605-5206510 GCF_002910315.2 Salvelinus sp. IW2-2015
TGGCTCTTGATACAGATATTTCAAGGAACACATCACAAGCATGCCATTACTAATTTATACACTTTTATCACATAGAATTTCATTCCCACATAGCATTTCATTACACATCTCTCCCTGACCTGGTAAGTAGTAGGTGACCACAGACGCCGGCCACGCGTCAATTTTCTTTGGGGGGGGGCCTTTGGCAGGCAAGGATGAACTGACTATCCAGAGGAGGCCACACGTGGTACCCACACCATGTACTGCGAGTGGCACCGGGACATACCGAAAACTCCACCAGCCCTGTCTCCTCACTTACTGCACTGGGCTACCTTGTGGTTTACACACAGACAGCGGTTCCGAGGTCGCTCTGCACAGGGGTCCTGCTAGAGCACCACAGCTAAGGTGTAGGGCAATCTTCTCGTTCTTTACAGGGTTCCCTACAGCCAAATTTGGGAGGTAGGCTGATCTCCTCTGATCCTGGCCAAGGCATCACGGATCATTGATTTTGTGGCCTGGAAAGCTCCTGGACATTTTTTTGCATGGGGGAAAATATTTCATTCAAAATATAATTACACCAGAGTGGCACCCATTTTGCAACAACAAAACCTGCAGCGTCGGATGAGTTTTGACGGAACTGCTCGTTTTTAACGTATCTAGGTTTATCGATCTAATCTGAATAACATCCGGGACAAGCTAAAAGGCAGGACAAAAGGGAATAGTTAGGCAGGACAGATTCTACAAAAACATGACGCTTTGTTGTACTGGAGGTTGCTCTGGCTGTTGTCTGTTGATGCGCTGGAGAACTGATGCAGTGGGTAGATTTCAGAGACCTTTTCTTTGAACTGTTGCCCCGAGCATGCCACCCACAGCACCAGACCGGGCCCAAAAGAACGAAATAAGAGTGGAGGCGTCGAGTCATTGCACTCTAGCCATTTGCGCTTTCAGGTCCAAAAAATGTCATATAAGTGTTGTTAATTCACATAGGAATTAGCAATTAGGAATACCTAGAATGGACATGAACCATCTTATGATGGTCCTAAGATCACCCAATGTGGTCAACCATGGTTTTGCCAGTTCTGTAATAAGATAGTTGTGATAAAATAATGATGTGAAAATTTATCTTGCGCTGTATGTGGTGTAGGTACGGGGAGAGATGTTTCCATTAAATGTTTCTAATTAACTGACAATTGCCAACATTCCATTCAAACAATGCAAGTCAATACACCAGTCCTACACTGCTCAAATCAGTTTGATGGGCTGTTTTGTGCGTTACACGGGTCTTGCAGTTGTGAAGCTGGTTTGGTCGTACTGCCAAATTCTCCTAAAATGATGTTGGAGGCGGGTTATGGTAGAGAAATGAACATTCAATCTCTGGCAACAGCTCTGGTTGGACATTCATTGCAGTCAGCATGTCACTTGCACGCTCCATTCAAAACTTGAGACATCTGTGGCATGTGTTATTGACAAAATGCACATTTTGAGCTGGCCTTTTATATTGGTCCCCAAGTACCAAGGTGTACCTGTGTAATGATCATGCTATTTAATCAGCTTTTTGATATTGCCCCACAACTGGTCAGGAGATATAGGTATCTGTGGCAAAGAGAAATGACTCCCACTAACACTGGATGTAACAATTTTTGAGAAATAACCATTTTTGCATATGGAAAACATTTCTGGCCTCTTATATTTCAGCTCATGAAACATGTGAACAACAACTTACACGTTGCGCTTATATTTCTGTTCAGATATAAGTGTTTGTTTAAAACGTTTACATGCTTCCAAGAATAATGATTTCCCTTAATAATCCTTTTACATGGACACATCTGAATCAGGCTTACCTGATGCGCGACTTTAAATGAAATGCAGGAAATCGCCAATGAACAGGCAACCGTTCCACCAGTGACCATTGTTGTTTTTTGGCGAAGCCTATTTGATTGCTGAGGGTCGGACAGTATAAACATTTGTATGTGAAAACTATTTCTAAAAGGCATACTTTCCGTTTCTCACTCACTCCCGCATAAGAGGGAGGCGGTGCGCATAAGAGGGAGGCTTGCGCATAAGAGGGAGGCATGCGCATAAGAGGGGAGGCTTGCGCTACCGGTTCTGGCACATACGCAAGATCAAAATACACAGTTGCGATGCTGAATAAGACTGTTGACTGTCCTAATAATTCGAAAGATGCTCAGAAAAAGCAGGTGTTTTAATCGGCGTTATGCTTACGTCGGATTTTGGACCGCATTGCCCAATTTAAGATAAGCAGAGTAAGCGTGTTTAACATGACTATTGCCATACTCACTGCCAAATCAGTTTAATATCGAATCATTAGGTGTGCATTGTAATGTACTCATATTAATAGCACTCACAGCTTTGCTAAGAAAACAAAATTCTGAGGACCATTTATGGTCCGTTTACATATATTTGAGAGAGGCATTTATACAGACAATGGTGTAAAACACGTATAAACGTTATTATGCTGACAATATTTGATGTGGATACAATCTCCATTACACAATTGCTGATGCATCACATTAACCTTACTTGTATTTGTCCGCAAAGTAAGGCAGGAAATCGCAATCACGTTGCCTCTCTACTGCCATTATCTCTAAATTAAACTGGTTTTTGATTTCTCCCTGACCAAGATGGCTGCCATTTTCAACCCATTAGGGAACTTTTTGGGTTTATGACATACCCCTTTAGTAATTTAATAGGTTCATTCTAGCGGGAGAGGGCTTGGCTGACTTTTTTTCTCACTAGCAAATTGAAAAGTAGCCTAGTGAATGTAAATGGAATAAGTAGCCGGCTGAAAATGAGTCTGTAATCTGCTGTTTAGCCGACGGTCGGCACTAGTGGAAAACAYTGCATTCCCACATACTCATATCTTCATTTGAAAACTAGCACTGAATAAATGTATTCACATCCCTATGCTATAACTGATAACCAGCATACTGTGCATTCGGAAAGTAGTCAGACCACTTGACTTTTTCCACATTTTGTTACGTTAGTCTTTAAAAAAAAATATATATATATAAAAAAATGGGCCCTCATCAATGGGCCCTACACACAATACCCCATAAAGACAAAGCAAAAACAGGTTTTTAGAAAATATCACATTTACACGGTGCTTAATTTGTAAATCGTGACGTGCCTGAACAAAAAGTAAGCGCAACTTTTATAATAATGCATTGCATACATATCATCGTATTTGCGTAGTAGCATGGATCAGTAGAGTAGAAGCACTTATAGAAGGTGCACACATTAGGAACATGTTTAGTAGCCTAGGGTCCGGGAAAAATCTGCCTTTTATAAACGCATTCCATGCAATTCTACGTCATTTTACATGACTGGAGACTTTAATACCACACAAATAATTTAAATGGCAGGCTACTTTGACACAGAAAAAAACGGAGAATCTGAGATCAATAGAAACGACCTTGTATTGAATCCATTATTAGCCTAGGTGTGTGGAGACATATTGTAGGCTACAATGTGAGGAGGAAATTATAGTCCTAAAAATGCTTTCCAGTTTCACTGACTCACCCAATGATGCGCAGCTCACTTGCTGGTGATGGCAGATGCGCTTGTGCCAAAAGTCTCTCACTCACTCACTCAAAACAATATTTGGAAGTTGACCAAAATATTTTGGTAGCCTGCAGCATAGTGTTCTCTTTTCAGCAAGAGCCATTTTCTTCCAAACCTGTGTTTTCTCTCAATTGTATTTGAAGTACTGCTAAAGGCCTGTTTTGTCTGCATGCTGTTTTTTCACTGACAGATTTGCTGCGTGTTCCCGACTGTAGGCTATTCCTAGTTATTGGGCTACAATCCACAGCTAGACTATTAAAAAAACTATTGATCCTCTGTGGCTAAATTGTAGGCTGTTTCATGGCGTAGTAGGCTATTCGGAATGATTTCCTTTTATTTCTGACAGACAGCAGTAATTCTGTAACTTTGGCCAATTTATTTCAATTAATCAGGGGTGCTGCAGCCTACTACTCCCCCAGAACCCTTCGCGCGGCTTTGATACTATAAGGAAATTAATGATGAAGTGCAATTCTGGAGAGATGAGAGTTGCAGGCTCAAGTCTATCAGAACAAAGAGAGAGGGAGATATCATAAAATGTTAATTTCATTCTAGTTTGGTTGGTGATAACACTGGCCGACTTCTCACAGCCACGCGTTTGTCTCAAGCAGGTTACAATTGGTCAAACCATAAACCCGGACCGGCCCAACCCAAATCACTCTTAGAATATTAGGCCCGAGCTGAAAATCTACTTTTTTACGTACGTTTTTTTGTGGGCAGGGAGAATTAACAAATAGGCAACTCAAATGAACTTTGATCGTTTTTATTGTCATTTTTACATTTCAAAAAGTGAAAATAGTTTTTCATGCCCTGATATGTACATGATCTGGCCAAATAGGTCTGGAACAAAACAGTCCAAAATGGAAAGATCCGACTCAAATTAAGCACTCATTTACATAAGTATTCAGACCCTTTACTATTTGGGGAGTTTTCTCCCATTCTTCTCTGCAGATCCTCTCAAGATCTGTTCAGGTGTTGGATGGGGAGCATCGCTGCACAGTTATTTTCAGTCTCCAGGAGATTTGGTCGGTTTCAAGTCCGGACCCTGGCTGGGCCACTCAAGGACATTCGGAGACTTGTCCTGAAGCCACTCCTGGGTTTTCTTGACTGTGTGCTTAGGGTCGTTGGCTAAGGTCCTGAGCACTCTGGAGCAGGTTTTCAACAAGGATCTCTCTGTACTTTGCTCCGTTCATCTTTCCCTCGATCCTGACTAGTCTCCCAGTCCCTGCCGCTGAAAAACATCCCACAGAACGATGCTGCACCACCGTGCTAGGTTTCCTCCAGACGTGACACTTGGCATTCAGGCCAAAGAGTTCAATCTTGGTTTCATCAAGCCAGAGAATCTTGTTTCTCATGGTCTGAGAGTCTTTTGGCGAACTTCAAACAAGCGGTCATGTGCCTTTTTACTTATGAGTGGCTTCCGTCTGGCCAGTCTACCATAAAGGCCTGATTGGTGGAGTGCTGCAGAGATGGTTGTCCTTCTGGAAGGTTCTCCCTTCTCCACAGAGAACTCTGGAGCTCTGTCAGAGTGACCATCGGGTTCTTGGTCACCTCCTTGACCAAGGCCCTTCTCCCCGATTGCTCAGTTTGGCCGGGTGGCCAGCTGTAGGAAGAGTCTTGGTGGTTCCAAACTTTTTCCATTTAAGATGATGGAAGCCACTGTGTTCTTAGGGACCTTCAATGCTGCAGAAATGTTTGGTACCCTTCCACAGTTCTGTGCCTCAAACAATCCTGTTTTGGAGTTCCACAGACAATTTTCTCAAACTCATGGCTTGGTTTTTGCACTGTCAAGTGTGGGGCCTAATAGACAGGTGTGTGCCATTCCAAATAATCTCCAATCAAGTTGTAGAAACATCTCAAGGATGATCAATGGAAACAGGATGCACCTGAGTTCAATTTCTAATCTCATAGCAAAGGGTCTGAATACTTATGTAAATAAGTGTTTTTTTTTTTATATAAATTGCAAACTTTTAAAAACGTGTTTTCGCTTTGTCACCATGGGTATTGTGTGTAGATTGATGAGGATTTTTTATTTAATCCATTAGAAAGAGCTGTAACGTAACAAAATGTGGGGGAAATGAAGGGTCTGAATACTTCCTGAATACTTCATATCCTGTATCCATTTTCAGGCGATCCTGCTGCTGCCGCTGTTCTTTTATGAGAGCGCTGGCACGACCATCACCCTGTTCCACGTGGCGGGCAAGGTGTCACTCACCTGCCCCTGCTGGCCCTACAGCCCTTCTGGACCTTCCTCAGCCTCATGCTCTTCTGGGTATCCTGGCTCGGTGTGTCCTCTTCCTCGGAACCACAGGTCAGAATGGAATACAACTTTGTCACATTGTGAAACAGACATTTTTGTTCATGTCTTTATTTTCCCCGTTCAACAAGATATTTACGTCTAAATAAACCTTTTTGGCGAGGATACCATTTTTTTTTACAGATTTGTTCCAATTGTTTTATGCACCGAAAAATAATAAGGTAGTGAGTGGACTTGCGTCACTATGGAAAGTTTGGTACTGTACGTATGGACTGTTTGGTTCATTTCATCCTGCTAGTGATGTGGATGATTAATCATAGAGATCTTATTACATTACTAAAGGGCTATGTCATAACCCACAAAGTTCCATAATGGGGTGAAAATGGCAGCCATCTTTTCAGGGAGAAATCCAAAACCAGTTTAACCTCTACTTCATCACCCTCCCGGATCCGGGATCCTCCTCATCAAAAAAGCTGACTAGCATAGCCTAGCCTAACGTGACAGGGATATATATAATATAATTTTCATGAAATCACAAGTCCAATACAGCAAATGAAAGATAAACATCTTGTGAATCCAGCCATTATTTCCGATTTTTAAATGTTTTACAGCGAAAACACAATATGTATTTCTATTAGCTAACCACAATAGCCAAACACACAACCGCATATTTTCACCATGTACATTTACATTTAATCATTTAGCAGACGCTCTTATCCAGAGCGACTTACAAATTGGAAAGTTCATACATATTCATCCTGGTCCCCCGTGGGAATGAACCCACAACCCTGGCGTTGCAAGCGCCATGCTCTACCAACTGAGCCACACGGGACCATGTTTCCACCGCACAGGTAGCTTTCACAAAACCGACAAAATAGAGATAAAATTAGTCACTAACCAAAAAACAACTTCATCAGATGACAGTCTTAAACATGTTATACAATACATTTATGTTGTTTCGAAAATGTGCATATTTGAGGTATAAATCATAGTTTTACATTGCAGCCACCATCAAAAATAGCACCCAAGCAGCCAGAATAATTACCAGAGAGCAACGTGAAATACATAAATTCTCATCATTAAACATATTATGAAAAATACATGGTGTACAGCAAATGAAAGATAAACATCTTGTGAATCCAGCCAATATTTCCGATTTTTTTAAGTGTTTACAGCGAAAAACACAATATAGAATTATATTAGCTTACCACAATAGCCAAACACACAACGCATTATTCACCGCAAAGGTAGACTTTCGCAAAATCCAGCAAAAGATATAAAATTAATCACTAACCTTTGGACAACTTCATCAGATGCAGTCTTATAACATCATGTTATACAATACATTTATGTTTTGTTCGAAAATGTGCATATTTAGAGCTGCAAATCCTGGTTATACATTGTGAATATGTAGCAACATTTCCCCAGAAGTCCAGAGATATTTTGGAACTCATCATAAACTTTACATAAAAATACTTGTTGATGGCAAATGAAAAAGTATACTGGTTCTTAATGCAACCGCTGTGTTAGATTTTTTAAAATAACTTACTACAACAATACAAAAAGCATTATTGTGAGACAGCGCTCACATATTCTACCCCCTGTTGGAGTGAACATATTCCACAGAAATACGAAATAACATCATAAATTGTGTCTTACTTTTGCTGAGCTTCCATCAGAATGTTGTACAAGGAGTCCTATTTCCAGAATAAATCGTTGTTTGGTTTTAGAATGTCCATTTCTTCTGTCGAATTCGCGCCACAATGCTAGCCAAGGTTGCTAACATTCCACCCTCTCTTGGCGCAAAAGACAGAAAACCAAAAAGCCCAATAAACGTTGAATAAACTGATAAAACTCGGTTGAAAAAACCTACTTTATGATGTTATTATCATATGTATCAAATAAAATCAGAGCCGGAGATATTCGCCGTGTATACCGAACGCTTTTCAGAAGACAATGTCGAGCCCCATTGTCGTATGAAGTGCATGCATATCGATAAATAAAAGCCGTCGAAGACAAAGCAAATACCGGACCTGTCACTCCAAAAGCTCTTGTTCGGCCTCAGATCAAGCTAGACACCCCATTCCACCTTCCACTGCCTGTTGACATCTAGTGGAAGGCGTATGAATGCATGCATATCGATAAATAAAAGCCAGTTGAATAGGCAGCCCTGAAACAACAGAGACTCGTGTTCAGATTTTCACTTCCTGTATGGAAGTTTTTGCCAAATGAGTTCTGTTTTACTCACAGATATAATTCAAACAGTTTTAGAAACTTGAGAGTGTTTCCTATCCAATAGTAATAATAATATGCATATTGTATGATCTAGAAACAGAGTACGAGGCCGTTTCATTGGGCACGATTTTTTCCAAAGTGAAAACAGCGCCCCCGTATTGACAAGAAGTTTTAATTAGAATAAATGGCAGTAGAGGCACGTGATGCATTTCCTGCCTTTACTTATGCAGGAAAATACAAGTTATGTGAAGCATCAGAAATTGTGTCAGAAATTATAGTTAACATCAATATTTCATATAAATACAGTTTATAGGTGTTTTACACATATTGTCTGTATAAATAGCCTCTCAAATATATGTAAACGGACATTAAATGTCTCAGATTTTCTTTCTTTAGAAAGCTGTGAGTGCTATTATATGAGACATTTACATGCACACTAATAATTAGATATTAAACTGATTATGGCAGAGTATGGAAATAGTAATGTAAACACCTTGCTCTGCTTATCTTAATTGGCATGAGGTCAAAATCGAAGTAAGCATACGCCGATTAAAACACCTGCTTTTCTGAGCCATCTTTCGAATTATTAGGACACGTAAACAGCTTATTCAGCATTCCAACTGTGTATTTGATCTGCGTATGTGCCAGAACCGGTAGCGCAAGCCTCCCTCTTATGCGCGAGTGAAGTGAGTTCGGGAAAACGGAAAGTATGCATTTTAGAAATAGTTTTCACATACAAATGTTATATGTCCGAACTCAGAATCAAATAGGCTTCGCAAAACAACATGGTCACTGGTGGAACGTTTATTTACATTGGCGATTTCCTGCATTTATTTAAGTCCCATCAGGTAGCCTGATTTCAGATGTGTCCATGTAAACAGGATTATTAGGGAAATCATATATCTTGCGAAGCATGTAAACGTTTTAAACAAACTATTATATACTGAACAAAAATATAACGCAACGTGTAAGTTGTTGTTCACATGTTTCATGAGCTGAAATAAAGAGGCCAGAAATGTTCCATATGCAAAAAAAGGTTATTTCTCAAAAATTGTTTACATCCATGTTAGTGAGCATTTCTCCTTTGCCAAGATAATCTATCCACCTGACAGTTGGGGCATATCAAAAAGCGATGATCATTACACAGGTACACCTTGTACTGGGGACAATAAAAGGCCACTCTAAAATGTGCAGTTTTGTCACATAACACAATGCCACAGATGTCTCAAGTTTTGATGGAGCGTGCAAGTGACATGCTGACTGCATGAATGTCCACCAGAGCTGTTGCCAGAGAATTGAATGTTCATTTCTCTACCATAACCCGCCTCCAACATCATTTTAGAGAATTTGGCAGTACGACCAACCAGCTTCACAACTGCAGACCACGTGTAACCACACCAGCCCATCAACTGATTTGAGCCAGTGTAGGACTGTGTATTGACTGCATTGTTTGAATGGAATGTTGGCATATTGTCAGTTAATTAGAAACATTTATGGAAACATTCCTCTACCTACCTACACACATACAGCGCAGATAAATTCTTCACATTCATTATTTTACACACTATCTTATYACAGAACTGGCAAACCATGGTTGACCAACATGGGTGAYCTTAGGACCATCATAAGATGGTTCATGTCCATTCTAGTATTCTAATTGCTAATTCTATGTGATTAACACACTTATRTGACATTTTGGAACTGAAAGCGCATGGCTAGAGTGGCATGACTCGACGCCCACTCTTATTTCGATTCTTGGGCCGGTCTGGTGCTGTGGGTGGCAGCTCRGGCACACAGTCAAAGAAAAGGTCTCTGAAATCTACCCACTGCATCATGTTCTCCCGCATCAACAACAACACCAGAGCAACCTCCAGTACAACAAAGCGTCATGTTTTTGTAGAATCTGTTTGCCTACTATTTCCCTTTGTCTGCCTTTTAGCTGTCCCTGGATGTTATTCAGATTAGAGTTCGATAAACTAGATAACGTTAAAAAAGAGAGTCCGTCAAAACTCATCCGAGCTGCAGTGTTTGTTGTTGCAAAATGGTGCCATCCTGGTGTATTATATTTGAATGAAAATATTTCCCCCAAAAAATCTTCCAGGAGCTTTCCAGGCACAAAATCATGATCCKTGAATGCYTTGCAGATCAGAGGAGATCAGCCTACCCCCAATCTTGGCTGTAGGGAACCCTGTAAAGAACGAGAAGRTTGACCCCTAACCTTAGCTGTGTGCCTCTACAGGCACCCCTGTGCAGAGCGACCTCGAACCCTGTCTGTGTGTAACCCCTRCAGGTAGCCCAGTGCAGAGTGAGGAGACAGGGCTGGTGGAGTTTCGTATGTCAGGTCCACTCCAGTACATGGTGTGGTACCACGCTGTGGGCCTCATCTGGATCAGTCAGTTCATCCTTGCCTGCCAGCAGATGACCGTGGCCGGMGCTGTGGTCACCTACTACTTCACCAGGTCAGGAGAGAGTGTTGTAATGAAATGCTATGTGATGAAATTCTATGTGATAAAATGTAATAAAAGTAATGGCATGCTTGTGATGTGTTCACTTGGAAATATCCYGTATCAGACCTGGGTACAAAATATAGTTTTTTTTTCKGTCAAATACGTTGGCTGCACTTGATTGAGCTTGCCTGGTGCATTTGAAACAATGGAATTGTCCCAAAAGTGCAAAGTACACCCATCTTAGCTACAGTACAGTGCCTGCCTTATTGGTCCATTTGTACGGATAATACTATTTTAACCCAAGTCAGTCCTGTGTCAGTTAATTTAAACTATTTACAACTCTTCTTCTTTTCCTCTATCCTGTGGTGGACATCAGGAATAAATCTCAACTGCCCATGACCCCCATCGTGTCGTCTATGCTGCGTCTGRCCCGCTACCATCTGGGCACYGTGGCCAAAGGCTCCTTCATCATCACCTTGGTGGAGATCCCTCGCCTCATCCTCACCTACATCCAAAACCAGCTGAAAGGAAAAGTACGTACTTTGTCTCRTTCAGCTATATCAAATCAAATTTGTATTTGTCACATGCGCCGAATACAACAGGTTTATATCACTTACATCCACAATCAGTTCAAAGGCAGAGTATGTAGGGTGTTCACGCACTGGTCTAGAATGTTGAGGAAAAACGGGGCAATTCAAGAGAGTGCTACGCAATTAATTTCAAAATGTAGTTTTTTTTKGCCCTATGTCATTATAAATCTCATAATGAATAATTAAATTCTTCTCTACAACATTATAACCTTAATATACTTGTACYTTTTATTTRATTTAACCTTTATATTGACAGGGACGTCATACTGAGACTAGGATTTCTTCTACAGATGAGCCCTGCATAAATACATCAAACACATACAATATACAAAATTACAAAACATGTGAAGAGAAACAGACATATTTATCAACATAAGAGGTCTCCAGTCATTACTCTGAACTGACCAAGGGGAACATCTCATTCCAGAAAGCTCTGGAAGTTGTTCCACATAAAGGGCGCAAAWAAAAMCTTAAAGCAGCTTTACCCATCTCTGTGGAGACCAAAGGGGCCTCCAGGTTTATCCAAGCCTGAGACCGGGTTTTGGTCATTTGTAAATCTAAATTGAATTCATGATGATAGATACATAGGAAGTTTCTGCATGAGTGCTTTGTAGATAAACACAAGAAAATGCTGCTCTCTCCATACTTACAAAGAGACCCAACCCACTTTTTGATACAGAACACAATGGTGAGTTCTATAACCATGACCAGTAATAAACCTAAGGGCACAATGGTGAGTTCTATAACCATGACCAGTAATAAAACAAAGGGCACAATGGTGAGTTCTATAACCATGACCAGTAATAAACCTAAGGGCACAATGGTGAGTTCTAGAACCATGACCAGTAATAAACCTAAGGGCACAATGGTGAGTTCTATAACCATGACCAGTAATAAACCTAAGGGCACAATGGTGAGATCTAGAATCATCACCAGTGATAAACCTAAGGGCACAATGGAAAACAGCATCTAGTGGTTGAAGTGTAAATGCTGCTGCATGCATATAGATAATATCCCCATAATCTAAAATAGGCATAAAAGTGGCCTGGACAATTGCCTTGTATTGAGCAGTGACTACTTTTTAATCATGCCCGTTACAACATTCTAATCACTCTAAACATGCACAATTCTCAAAGTACATCGTCTGTAACTTTTGAACAATATAGTAGAGACATAGGGTTTGAACTATTGTTTTTCTGACACAATTCTATATTGAATGGACATATTTGTATAAACCTTGAATGAATGAATCATTTTATGGTGTGAACACGCTTGAAAAAGACAGGTTAACTGGTGGCTGCGACCCCCCCCCCCCCCCCCTCCCCTCCCCTTTTGAGGGCCTGGATACATTTTTGGGAACTCAGTCGAGGTCTCAACTTACGAGTTAGAATAGTAGAATACACAAGGTGCGGTTTAGACATTTGGTCAAGCATCAGCAGTTCTTCTCTTGTTATGTCAGTCACTTAAAAGAGGAAGTGGCAGCGTTTTAGCAACAGGAAATCTTATCAAAATCTGTTCATATACACCCCCAGGAAGAATATGTTTTCTTTTGTTTACATTTTCTGACAAGCGAACACTTAGATATGGTTATCGGAATAATTTCACACTTTCATAGAATGTTTGGGAAGGACGTAGAGTAAGGTATTTGTGAAAATTCTATTGTGGTAAAGCGACTGTGCATTTGGACAATTTAATAGACACTGCATAAAACCTAATAAAAACGTCTCAATCTTGTTCAGGACCAGACTCTACACAGACCGATGCACCATAGCCAATCAGTGCTACAATAGGCCTATATGGAAATAAGCTATTTGCCTCACCAGCCTCCCATTACTCAATTTGAACTGAACTGTGTGTTTACAAGCTTTAAGTAACAACAGCGCGACATTAGAAAGCATTCGCCAAAAGCCACAAAAATACATTTGAATGGCTTTCTGCAAATATGTATATACAGGAGTCCTCTTACATTGAGAAGGGTGCTGCAGCCCGCAATTTGGGGTGTTCCTGCATGTGGGCATCCCCGCATCTGCAGGAACCACTCTTTATACTTCTGTTGGTCAATTTTTAAGCTAGGACTCCAGTACATAGGCGGGAGGCAGGGGCACTCCAGTAGAGTAAATGGTGGTAACGCACAATAACATTGGATGCCAACCGCCGATAAACCCCACAGAAGAAGAACAGGCAGGGGTGACAACGGTAGTTAGCTATAGCTAATACACACCGGTAGTGTCCTTCACCCCCGCCTGTCGGGTACTGTTTTCCCACAGTTCTGTAAACGACAGTGAGGGCAGGTGTTCGGCAGGCGGGTGCGAAATACACTGTGTGCTAACTTAGCCAGCTTGTCCTAAGGAGGACTCTGGTACACAGCAGGCGGGGGTGTCACCGTGTGCTAGCCGGCTAACTACAGTAGTAAGCTAGCACACAGTGTTGCCCCAGCCTCCCGCCTGCTGTGCTAGCGGTGACGACCAGTAGACTGTGTCCTTCGCCCCTGCCTGTTGGGAACTGTTTTCGCGCAGTTCTGTTAACGATGTTGAGGGCAGGTGGGAGCGAAAAACTCATAATACTTTTATTTTCCTTTTGACCCACATTCTAAAGTGTCACACAAGCATGAAGATGTTGTGCTCGAGGGAGGGCATTTATGCAGGAACCAATGGGGTGCTCTAGGGGTGTTCATGCAGGAACCAATGGGATGCTTGAGAGGGAGGGGCTTTCCTGCAGATGTAGGAATGCCAACATGCAGGAACACCCAGAATTGCGGTCTGCAGTTGCACACTATTGCTTACATTTGAGAAATGTACAGTCCTATTGATCAAACAACCATGAACAGGCAATCTCTTCCTCCCAACAACTAATGTTAGCCAGAGCAAGATGAGCTCAAATCTAACAAAGCAAGAGTAGATAAACCATATAAAACTTTTAGTTGGCTGTCAAAGTTGCACTGATAAACAATGGGGAATAGTAGCCTGCTCGGCCTTCTGCAGCTTGCCTGCCAATTCATGATTGTCCCAACCCACATTTTGACAACTGAATGGGAACGGCCTGCTCGCCCATTTGATCGATGCCTGATACATTTAATTGACAACTAAGAGATATGCATGCTAACCGTGCATACGTTGTTCAAGTTCAGCGTAGCTGCTAGCTAGCAAAGTGACACCTGTATCTCTAGCTGTAGCCACCAAAAAACGATATGACGGGGAAAAGGCGGCCACTCACCCACTCGTGCAATGACATGACATCTTCCCAGCAGCTAGCTAGCTAATGGTAGGCTCCTTGTTTTTAGCTTGCTAAATAAATAGATACTCCAGCCTATTAGGAACGTTATGACTGACTTGAGATCATTGCCCTTGCCAGTTTGATTGTATTGACGTTCCCTGCCTTAGATTTGTCCGTTTTTGTCCAAAATATTGAGTCATTGAAACTGAAACAGTCCATCCCGAATGGGTAGAGTCAGCAAGCAATCAACCAGGGCAGCTGTGATTTACAACCTGATAGCAATATTTTTTTTACTACCAATAAATGTATTGGTGAATTATATGAATCATGCCTTGAACTGCATCCATCTATTTTGCCAACAATGCCATATTCTGCGTCATAGAATTTGGAGTCAAATAGAATCTATTTTTAAAACGTATTATTGTCTGTTTGTTTCATATATGCAAAGTAGTTAAAACGCTGTCAGTACCACTTTAATTAGGCCATGTCAGCTAACATTTTTTTGATTGCTAAGTTAATTTAGCAGCTATTTAGCAGCTATTAGCTAGCTATCTAAAATTGTTATCATGGTTGAATTACCAGCTGGGGGGCCCCCATTTCTGATTTTGTTAGTCTAACTCAGATATCATATTAAAAACTGCAAACATTTCTCTACACCCTATGGCAAAATGTGTAGAATTGCAGGAAATTAGCTGTAAAACGGCTAATTTTCCTCTCTGCCCCATGGCAAAATTAGTTGAATTGCATGTTATTAGTTATAAAATTGCTAAATCTTCTCTACACCCGATGGCAAAATGGTGTTAAACATGATTTTTGAATGACTAGCTCATGTCTGTACCCCACACATACAATTATTTGTAAGGTCCCTCAGTCGAGCAGTGAATTTCAAGCACAGATTCACCAACAGACTACATGTAGGGAGGTTTTCCAATGCCTCACAAAGGGCACCCAAAGCAGACATTGAATATCCCTTTGAGCATGGTGAAGTTATTAATTACACTGTGGATGGTGTATCAATACGGAGAGGAAAGAAACCACTCAGGGATTTCACCTTGAGGCCAATGGCGATTTAAACCAGTTAGAGTTAAATGGCTGTGATAGGAGAAAACTGAAAATTGTAGTTACTCCACAATACTAACCTAAATGACAGAGTGAAAAGAAGGAAGCCTGTACGCAATACTAATATTGTTTGTAATAAGGTACTAAAATAATTGAACTTTTTGTCCTGAATACAAAGTATTATGTTTGTGGCAAATCCAACATAAGAGTACCGCTCTTCATATTTTCAAGCATGGATGTGGCTTCATCATGTTATGGGTATGCTTGTCATCGGCAAGGACTAGTGATTTTTTTTAGGATAAAAATAAAAGAAATAGAGCTAAGCATAGGCAAAGTCCTAGAGGAAAACCTGGTTCAGTCTGCTTTCCAACAGACACTGGTAGACAAATCCACCTTTCAACAGGACAATAACCTAAAACGCAAGGCCAAATATTCACTGGAGTTACTTACCAAGRCGATATTGAATGTTTCTAAGTGGCCTAGTTACAGTTTTGACTTAAATTGTCTTGAAAATTTATGGCAAGAGTTGAAAATGGCTGTCTAGTAATGATCAACAACTAACTTGAAAGAGCTTGAAGATTTTCTTCAAGAATAATGGCAAATATTGTACAATCCAGGTTTTCAATCCAGGTTTTTTGTAATCACTGCCAAAGATGATTCTAACACATATTGACTCAGGTGGTTGAACACTTTTCTAATAAAAATATACAGTGGTTCCTCAATTAAAAAAWTTGAGATTATGCCGCCGGACTTAGAGGTAATTTGTGGTTTAGTACGTTGCCCTGCGTCACTGCTTCATTGCTCMAGACCACCACAAGGGGGAGTTAGAGCACTGTTGATTGCGCAGTCATATAGTCTCGGCACCTACATAAAGCTGAGTGACTCACTCATTCATGGCTTTGGATCAAAATAAATAAGTACCAACATTCTTTCTGATRGTCTAGGAGTGAAAAATAGAAAATAGAAGTCACGACTCTACAATTGATCTCTAGTTTTGGTCTCAAATAAGCACGGTCTGTGAAGAGCGTTTAACTAAAATAAGCAATTTTGTTGTTTTTTTAAAACCAGGAATATATAGACCTAGACCTATGAACACTTAAAAAACAAGAGTCAGGGTTAGTGCTTTGTGTATATTATTGGTTATCCTGACCTGGATGCCATGTATTATAGTCTCTAAAAGGAAAAATATTACCACCGTCTCTTGCACATTTTCCTTTCATAATGCATCCTTTTAGAGAGATAATTTAAACAGCGACCCCAAATAAAATATTCAATTTTATTTGGAATGGCAAGCCAGACAAATTAAAAGGACTTATTGTCTCACCCCATATTAAAGAATGGCCTTTTTCCCCTTTATTAAGTTTACAACCACTCCACTTTCGGTTATTTGAAAATGAAATCATCTCCAAAATATAGTTATTTTTTAAACAAGGAGATTAGATATATACTGTAGGCCTACCGTAGGTGTTGTAGGTCTTTTATTGAACTTTTTTTTKACCACATAAAGGTCTGCTTACTCTGCTGGCGTCTTGACCCAGTTTTTGCMCTCATTTGCAATGCAAACCCGGGTGGCAGTGTGTTTTGGTCCGAGCAGACACTTTTCCGGCTTACAAACACTTTTCATCAAGCCAGCTTATTTCTATGGTGCTACCCGTTCCAGGGTTAGGACTGTATCCACCAGAGGACTTGAAAATGAGCCGGTGCTGTGAGGATCACCAAAACTAAAGGTATTTTGGTTTCAGTACATAAAAAATAAAAAGAGTTTTATGTATATAGCCTGTCAATGTGTAGACATACTGTGTAATAAAATTGATAATTGTGTACTAAAAACATCAATGTGTTTTTGCAGAGCATACAACCATGCCGACAACCTCAAATGACTGCCTCGCCTGGTTCACCAACTACTTCTCAGATAGAGTTCAGTGTGTCAAATCGGAGGGCCTGTTGTCCGGATCTCTGGCAGTCTCTATKGGGGTGCCACAGGGTTCAATTCTCGGGCCGACTCTTTTCTCTGTATACATCAATGATATCGCTCTTGCTGCTGGTGATTCTCTGATCCACATCTAAGCAGATGACACCATTCTGTATACTTTTGGCCCTTCTTTGGACACTGTGTTAACAAACCTCCAGACGAGCCTTCAATGCCATATAACACCTTCCGTGGCCTCCAACTGCTCTTAAATGCCTAGTAAAACTAAATGCATGTTTTTCAACCGATCGCTGCCCGCACCGCCCGCCCGACTAGCATCACTACTCATTATGGGCTATTAGCAGGACAATAGACTTGCCAAGAATATGTGGAAACTACAAATAGCTAGGTGTCTGTGTTAGACTGTAACTTCCTTCCAGACTCACATGAAGCATCTCCAATCCAAAATTAAATCTAGAATCGGCTTCCTATTTCGCAACAAAGCCTCCTCACTCATGCTGCTAAACTACCCTCGTAAAACTGACCATCCTACCGATCCTTGACTTCGGCGATGTCATTTACAAAATAGCCAAAACACTGTACTCAGCAAATTAGATGTAGTCTATCACATGCCACCTTTTTGTCACCAGAGCCCCATATACTACCCACCACCGCTTTTCCTTCCAGTTCTCTGCTGCTAGTGACTGGAATGAATTGCAAAATCACTGAAGCTGGAGACTATATCGCCCTCACTAACTTTAAGCATCAGGTGTCAGAGCAGCTTACCGATCACTGCACCTCTACACAACCCTCTGAAATAGTCACCCAACTACCTCATTCCCAAATTGTTATTATTTTTGCTCTTTTTGCAACCCACTATCTCTACTTGCACATCATTTCTGCACATCTATCATCTCAGTGTTAATGCTATATTAATTATTTCGCCACTTGCCTATTTATTGCCTTTACCTCCTAATCTTACTACATTTGCACACATGTATATAGATTTTTCTATTGTGTTTCTATATTATTTGTTATTGACTGTACATTTGTTTATCCCATGTGTAAACTCTATGTTGTTGTTTTTTGTCGCTTTTCTTTATCTTGGCCAGGACGCAGTTGTAATAAGAACTTGTTTCTCAACTGGCCTACCCTGGTCTAAATAAAGTGAAATTTAAAATATATATTTTTTTTAAAACATCTGTGGCAGAAAGCGGCCGGAAAAAACGCATGGTTCCACAGAATACCAAACTGGGATGACCCCGAGAGCAAATGTGGCTTCTTCATCAACATATTTATGCTTTCGTTAATAAAATAATGATAAAAAAATACTCTTTCAAAATGCAGATGTTTATTTCGTTATGGRTCCTCAACGAATTACTATGGGAATAAATATCACTGAATGACAGAAATATTGGAACAAAGTAGGCTTTGATCCATGCCTGGGCCTGCAGGACACACAGTTCTTTGTTTGTCGGACGAACCATTGGGTCGAATCTACAGAACAGTACAAAACAAGAGAGCACATTATTCATCCACATCTACATCGAAGTCTGTGGAGGGCTGAGTACATCCTTTATTGTATTCACTTGTACAGTATCAACATGATATTTACTTGTAGAGCTAATAAGAGACTAAAATAATTGTGGGTAAATACAGTTTCTTCAGAAAGTATTCATATCCCATGACTTATTCCACATTTTGCTGTGTTACAGCCTGAATTCAAAATTGATTCAATTGATTGTTTTTCTCACCCATCTACACACATACACAATAATGACAAAGTGAAAACATGTTTTTTTTGAGAATATATTGAAATTGAAATACAGAAATATCTCCTTTACGTAAGTATTCATACCCCTGAGTCAATACTTTGTAGAAACACTTTTGGCCGCGATTACTGCTTTGAGTCGTCTTGGATATGTCTGTATCAGCTTTGCACATCTGGATTTGGGGATTTTCTCCCATTCTAACTTGCAGATTTTCTAAAACTCTGTTAAGTTTAATTGGGGAGTGGTGGTGAACAGCAATCTTCAAGTCTTTCCACAGATTTTCAATGTGTTTCAAGCCTGAGCTTTGGCTGGGCCACTTAAGGACTTTCACATTCTTGTTCTGAAACCATTCCAGCATTGCTTTGGCTGTAGGCTTGGGGTCATTGTCTTGTTGGAGCTTAAATCTTCACCCCGGGATAAGGTCATTAGTGAAGCAGGTTCTCATCAAGGATTTGCCTGTATTTGGCTCCATTCATTGTTCCCTCTGTCCTTACCAGTCTATGCCGCTGAAAAGCAGCCCCATAGCATGATACTACCACCACCACGCTTCACGGTAAGGATGGAGTTAGAAGGGTGATGAGTTGTGCTGGTTTTCTCCAGACATAGTGCTTTGCAGTCACGCCAAAGAGTAACATTTTTGTCTCATCAGACCACCGAATATTTTGCCTTCTGCTCTGTCTTTCGTTTGCCTTTTTGAAAACCCCAGGCATGCTATCATGTGCATTTTTCTCAGGGGTGGTTTTCGTCTGGCCTCTCTCTCATCAAGCCCATATTGGTGAAGTGCTGTAGAGACTGTTGTCCTTCTGGCAGGTTCTCCCATCTCAGCCAAGGAACTCTGTAGTTCTGTCAGAGTGGTCATTGGATT